>NC_069506.1:101198218-101498218 GCF_027579735.1 Bombina bombina
ACGCAGTGCTACAGAGTCTAGACCCAACCCCCACAAGACTAAAAAAGATCCACTCACTGCTTTCATAGAGAATGGCTCTGCCTCCGCCTAGGGCGCTTGCTAAGGGGATATTTTTTTTCATTGTTTGTGTCATATGCTGCACATGCCTAGCCTACAACCGAGACCTTTGCAAGCTGCAGTGCAACAGGAGCCGGGGACAGTGCAAGTGGAGCCGGGGACATTTCTGGGGACATAATTTTTCTGGGGACAGTCTCCTCAATCCGGGGGCTGTCCTCGGAAATCAGGGACATCTAGTCACCCTATGATAGAAGCAATATAAACCCTACCACAGACAACCACAACTTCTACGTTTAATTGCCTAGTCACAATTTACTACCTACTGTCTCCATTTTGGGCATCCTAATTCCTGACAAAGCTGATTCTGCCTCAAGGTAATCCAATCAAAGCCTTATGCTGTCCTGACTCTGACCCCGTCTCAGTCACAGATATAAGTCTAGATTCATGGACATTCATTAGGCTGTTGAAGGGCCTTGTTGTTGAGATCATATCCAAGATATATAAAAGCTTGAGCTACCATTCCATTTTAGCTCTTTTTTAAATAGTCTTTCCTTCAATTAACATACATAGTTGTGTTAAGTGCCACAATACATGATGTCTCACAAAGCAAATAAAGACCACCAGCAATAATTATAACAGAAATGGTTAGGAATCACACTTGAAAAACAGGTTTTGTAAATGTTCTTAATTGTAGACTACTCATATGTCTGTTTTATTAGGGTAAAGTAGTCTAGCTGGATAGAAAAGAACCATTGTATAAACTTCACAGAAGGGCACAAGATGCTGCCTGTGAGTGTTCTGTGGTGTTCTAGAGGATTGGTCGGAGTTTTGACCTAAACTTTGTTTAAAGGGACAGTGGTGGCTGCACATAAATTCCTCTTTTCATTGACTCATTGAATGTGTTCAGTTAGCACCCAGTAGTGCATTGCTGCATATCCTTCAACAAAGGATACCAAGAGAAAGAAGCAAATTTAATAATAGCAGTAAATTGGACCCGTAACCTGCTATTTTCATCATAAATTTAAGATGCCTCTGTCAGGTCCATATGTGTTTCTTGGGGGTATTATAGCCAGTGCCTAACTAGCCTCTGACCTCACCGCATGTCACTCTGATGAAGTGAACGTAGTTCACGAAACTCGTAAGGGCATGACCACCACTGACGTCATTTCTGGTCCGGCAAGACCGCTGAACACTACACATCCAGGAACGGACCCTGTCACTGACAGGAATTATATCCACAACCATCGGCGTTATAGGACATTATCTTTGCAAAACACTAACCTGCGCATTTAAGAGACTTACTAAGGTAGTGTTTACATTGCATCTTTCCATTTTTTGAAAATTGGAAATCCGAAAAAAACACCATCATTTACATTCACTCTACCCATACTACCATCCTCAGGGTATGTATATATATATCTTGTCATAGGTTCTCTCAATGTGTTAAGCAGTTCAGTTGTGCATTGATGATCCTTCAGCAAAGGATAACCAGAAAAGCAACAGAAGTAAAGTTGTTTTATCATATAAAAGAAAAAAAGAAGAAAAAGAAATATAATAATTGGTCTACTTATGCTGCTCTGTAACGAACAAGTTTTTTCATACCTTCCAACCTTTGCAGGAGGCTTTACAGATGTAGGAGGTTAAAGAGCTGCTTTACACAGAAGGGCAATGTCCCCTATAGATGGATGGGGTTGTGGGCGGTCTGTGTTATCAAATTTACATCATTCTCTTTGTATCCCTTGTTGAAAGAGCAGCCGTGCACTACTGAGATCTAGCTGAACACATCTTCTCAGCTAGTGACGAGAGGCATATATGTGCAGCCACAAATCAGCAGCTGCTAATATAAGTAAAAGGATTCTATCTGAATCATGAAAGTTTAATTTCGACTTCAGTGTTTCTTTAAAGGGACATGAAACCCAATTTTTTTCTTTCATGATTCAGATAGAGAATACACTTTTAAACAACATTCCAATTTACTTCTATTATCTAATTTGATTCATTCTTTAGGCATCCTTTGTTGAAGAAATAGCAATGCACATGGATGAGCCAGTCACACGAGGCAGCTATGTGCAGCCACTACTGAGCCTATTTAGTAATGCTTTTTAACAAAGGATATAAAGAGAATGAAGCAAATTAGATAATAGGTGAAATTTGAAAGTTGTTTAAAATGTCATTATGTTCTTTCTAAATCATGAAAGAAAATATTTGTATTTCATGTCTCTTTAAGTTGCTCACATATCCTTTGAATAAATCAAGGAACAAAATGTCATAAAAGTTTGTGCACCTAAGAAGCTTTTAATATTTAATGCAGAATACTTATTATTCGGGCAATTCATACATTAAATATTATCTACTAATGTAGCTTTTACTGTTTTTTTTATTTGTTTATTCTTCAGTTACTCCCGTAATCATTTGTTAATTGTTTTTCTTACCATACTTGAATTCGCTGTTCCTGTACCACAAATTATGAGCAGGGACAATTTCCTATAATGTTCTTATACATACGTAGCTTAATTAAGAATAATTTCTCATTCAGAAATATTAACAGGACAAAAAACTCAATATGAAATTCCTCATAAAATTTTAACTTTGGAATATACTTTTGTAATTTATTTTGCCCATTTCATCTGAAATATAACACTGAAATTATTTTTTGTTAAATTGCTGCAAAAGATTGAAGAGAATAGTACAGACTTCAGAAGCCTAACTCTGCTACATTCTTCACAGTGGTTGCTTGATTACTGTAGTAGATCATTTACAGGTGTTCCTAGTTGGTCATGTGACATATTGCATTCTCTTCTTTACAATATGTTGAATGAGCAAAGTTTTACCAGAGAACTGCACAAAGCAGAGTAATGGGTAACATTAAAATAGGGTTGAGGGAGCTATTCTGGGAGCCGTTACAAATAGCAACATGCAGCGTGCGGGAGGGCTGTATCTAGGCAAATGGCAAGAAATATAAAAGTTCAGCTTCAAAGTTAAATACAGGAACTATATATAGAGCGAGTGGGGTATGTGCCTTCCCAAATCGCTATTATCATATATTCCCAAATTGAATGGTGTTGAAAACAATCCACAAGACCTTAATATATTGCAATGCAAGAGACGAGGTGACCCATAGTTATAGACACAGGACTCCCCGTTAACTCAGGGATATATCAATAAACACTGTTAGAGCACTAGGCTATCCAGGCAGCGCATAACAATAAACCAAGTGTTAACTCCCTATTGAACGGTGCACAGTCCTGGGCAAAACAGCAAAAATAAGATACCTTGTTCCAGCCGTGATGTCGTATGTTATCCGCTCACGATTTGCTGGGTTGTCCGTGTATGGCTGCAGTCTGCCTTCTCAGCGTCCTCTCCCATATGTTATACAAATTATAAATAGGAAACAACAGTTCTTAAAGCTACATTCACAGTGTAAACAAATATGGCTTACATTGTAATCATTCGGAACAACGAAAAGGAACTTTATGATGCAGCTGGTCCAGTGATCTAAGATTTATTAAAATAAGGTATAGGCAACATATACTGCTTTTTTTGTTTCATAATATCTATACATTCCTTTGTAACTTGTAACCAGTTTTCTTGATGCACTAGAGTAGGGTTCTTCAAACCACAGGTCGGGACCCATCACTGGGTCGCAACACCATGTTTACTGGGTCGCGACGTGTGTTGTAGAAGAATGTGTGTTATATGAGAGTGTGTGTGGTGTGAATGAGAATGTATGTGTTGTGTGTTATTACCTTTTGCAACACTTTCAAGTTTGACTACAATCAGGAATTAAGTACACACACATTTTAGTCACTTTGCTAAAAATTGCAGCTATTATGTTATATATAACTTAAGAAATCGTCAGACAAAGCAAAAAAATAGGGTCGCATTGGTATGTGGTATCATGGCACTGGGTCTTGGGGGGAAAAGTTTGAAGAACCCTGCACTAGAGAGTGTTTTACTCTTTAAAATTTGACCAGGACCCCTTTATTTGTCTTATTATTTTCATTTCATATCAGTATAGTTGTTTGTAAACACACCCAGTCTTGGGTTTTTTGTCTTTTATAATATATTTTATCTCAAATATTTATGGCATAATCCTATAATATAAAAGGCCAAGTGTGTTTGTCCGAAGCTGTCATTCGCAGTAGAGACAGCACAAGGACAAACACACCTGGCTTTACCTGACATGCTTTTTTCGGCGAAAGTTGGCGTGGCCGGGCGTGGGCGTGGACGGGCGGGAGCGTGGGCGTGACCTGGCATGGTCGGGGGCGTGACAAAAAGAGATAGGAAAGAGCTAAAGAGAGGGGGAAGAGCAGAAGAGAGGGGGGAGAGAGAACAAAATAGAGAGGAAAGAGCAAAACAGAGGGAAGAGAGAGAAAAAGAGGGGAGGAGAGAGAGAGCAATAGAGAGGGGGAGAGAGAGCAATAGAGAGAGAAAAAGAGAGGGATGAGAGTGAGAGCAAAAGAGAGGGATGGAGAGAGCGAGCAAAAGAGAGGGATGGAGAGAGAGCAAAAAAGGATGGAGAGAGAGCAAAAGAGAGGGATGGAGAGAGAGCAAAAGAGAGGGATGGAGAGAGAGAGCAAAAGAGAGGGATGGAGAGAGAGCAAAAAGAGAGGGGGAGAGAGACAGAGCGCAAAAGAGAGGGGGAGAGAGACAGAGCACAAAAGAGAGGGGGGAGAGACAGAGCACAAAAGAGAGGGGGGAGAGACAGAGCGCAAAAGAGAGGGGGGAGAGAGAGCGCAAAAGAGAGGGGGGAGAGAGAGCGCAAAAGAGAGGGGGGAAGAGAGAGCGCAAAAGAGAGGGGGAGAGAGACAGAGCGCAAAAGAGAGGGGGGGAGAGACAGAGCGCAAAAGAGAGGGGGGAGAGACAGAGCGCAAAAGAGAGGGGGGAGAGACAGAGCGCAAAAGAGAGGGGGGAGAGACAGAGCGCAAAAGAGAGGGGGGAGAGAGAGCGCAAAAGAGAGGGGGGAAGAGAGAGCGCAAAAGAGAGGGGGGAAGAGAGAGCGCAAAAGAGAAGGGGGGAAGAGAGAGCGCAAAAGAGAAGGGGGGAGTGAGAGCGCAAAAGAGAGAGAGAACGCAAAAAAAAGGGGGGAGAGAGAGAGCGCAAAAGAGAAGGGGAGAGAGTGCAAAAGAAAGGGGAAGAGAGAGCAAAGCAAAAGAGAGGGGGAGAGAGGGAGCAAAGAGAAAGAGAGCACAAAAGAGAGGGGGAGAGAGAGTGCAAAAGAGAGTGGGAGAGACAGCGCATAAGAGGGGGGGAGAGAGAACGCAAAAGAGAGGGGGGAGAGAGAGAGCGTAAAAGAAAGGGGGGAGACAGCGCAAAAGAGAGGGAAATAGAGCACAATAGAGAGGGGGAGAGAGATAGCAAGGGGTGGGACCGCTGTACTGCAAAAAATGGCCCGTGTGAACAGGCTTTAGGACTATCCTATAATATAAAAAGACCAAGTGTGTTTGTCCGAAGCTGTCATGCGCAGTAGAGACAGCACGCGGACAAACCCACCTGGCCTTACCTGACATGCTGTTTTCTGTGAAAGTGGGCGTGACTGGGCATGGTCGGGGGCACGGTCGGCGCGAGGGGAAAGTGCAGAAGAGAAGGGGGAGAGAGAGCAAAAGAGAGGGGAAAGAGCAAAATAGAGGGAAGAGAGATAAAGAGAGGGCGGAGAGAGAGCAATAGAGAGGGGGGAGAGAGCAATAGAGAGGGGGGAGAGAGCAAAAGAGTTGGAAAAGAGAGAGGAAAAGAGAGGGATGGAGAGAGCAAAAGAGAGGGGAGATAGACAGAGCAAAAGAGGGGGGGGGAGAGCGCACAAAAGAGAGGGGGGAGGGAGAGAGCGCAAAAAAGAGGGGGAGAGAGAGAGCACAAAAGAGAGGGGGAGAGAGACCACGCAAAAGAGGGGGGAGAGAGAGCAAAAGAGGGGGGGAGAGAGAGAGAGAGAGAGCAAAAGAGATAGAGAATGCAAAAGAGAGGGGGAGAGAGAGCACAAATGAGAGGGGGAGAGAGAGCAAAAGAGAGGGGGGGGGTGAGAGAGAGTGCAAAAGAGAGGGGGATAGAGCACAAAAGAGAGGGGGAGAGAGATAGCAAGGGGTGGGACTGCTGTACTGCAAAAAATGGCCCCTGTGAACAGGCTTTAGGACTATCCTATAATATAAAAGGCCAAGTGTGTTTGTCCGAAGCTGTCATGCGCAGTAGAGACAGCACGAGGACAAACCCACCTGGCCTTACCTGACATGCTGTTTTCGGCGAAAGTGGGCGTGACCGGGCATGGTCGGGGGCCCGGTCGGCATGAGAGAGAGGGGAGAGAAATAGAAAGAAAGGGGGGAGAGACAAAAATAGATAGGAAAGAGCTAAAGAGAGGGGAAGAGCAGAAGAGAGGGGAAAGTGCAGAAGAGAGGGGGGAGAGAGAGCAGAAGGAGAGGGGGGAGAGAGAGCAAAAGAGGGGAAAGAGCAAAATAGAGGGAAGAGAGATAAAGAGAGGGGGGGAGAGAGCAATATAGAGGGGGGAGAGAGAGAGCAATAGACAGGGGGAGAGAGAGCAATAGACAGGGGAGAGAGAGCAATAGAGAGGGAAAAGAGAGAGCAAAAGAGAGGGAAAAGAGAGAGCAAAAGAGAGGGATGGAGAGAGCAAAAAAAAGGGATGGAGAGAGCAAAAGAGAGGGGGGGAGAGACAGCGCAAAAGAGAGGTGGGAGAGAGAGAGCGCAAAAGAGAGGGGGAAGAGAGCGCAAAAAAGAGGGGGAGAGAGAGCGCAAAAGAGTGGGGGAGAGAGAGAGCACAAAAGAGAGGGGGAGAGAGACCACGCAAAAGAGGGGGGAGAGAGCAAAAGAGATAGAGAATGCAAAAGAGAGGGGGGAGAGAGAGAGAGCGTAAAAGAGGGATGGAGAGAGAGCGCAAAAGAGAGGGGGAGAGAGATAGAGCGCAAAAGAGAGGGGGGAGAGACAGAGCACAAAAGAGAGGGGGGAGAGACAGAGCGCAAAAGAGAGGGGGGAGAGAGAGCGCAAAAGAGAGGGGGGAAGAGAGAGCGCAAAAGAGAAGGGGGGAAGAGAGAGCGCAAAAGAGAAGGGGGGAGAGAGAGCGCAAAAGAGAAGGGGGGGAGAGAGCGCAAAAGAGAGGGGGAGAGAGAGCGTGCAAAAGAGGGGGGAGTGAGAGCGCAAAAGAGAGAGAGAACGCAAAAAAAAGGGGGGAGAGAGAGAGCGCAAAAGAGAGGGGGAGAGAGTGCAAAAGAAAGGGGAAGAGAGAGCAAAGCAAAAGAGAGGGGGAGAGAGGGAGCAAAGAGAAAGAGAGCACAAAAGAGAGGGGGAGAGAGAGTGCAAAAGAGAGTGGGAGAGACAGCGCATAAGAGGGGGGGAGAGAGAACGCAAAAGAGAGGGGGGAGAGAGAGAGCGTAAAAGAAAGGGGGGAGACAGCGCAAAAGAGAGGGAAATAGAGCACAATAGAGAGGGGGAGAGAGATAGCAAGGGGTGGGACTGCTGTACTGCAAAAAATGGCCCGTGTGAACAGGCTTTAGGACTATCCTATAATATAAAAGACCAAGTGTGTTTGTCCGAAGCTGTCATGCGCAGTAGAGACAGCACGAGGACAAACCCACCTGGCCTTACCTGACATGCTGTTTTCTGCGAAAGTGGGCGTGACCGGGCATGGTCGGGGGCACGGTCGGCGCGAGAGAGAGGGGAGAGGAATAGAAAGAAAGGGGGAGAGACAAAAAGAGATAGGAAAGCGCTAAAGAGAGGGGAAGAGCAGAAGAGAGGGGAAAGTGCAGAAGAGAAGGGGGGGAGAGAGCAAAAGAGAGGGGAAAGAGCAAAATAGAGGGAAGAGAGATAAAGAGAGGGGGGAGAGAGAGCAATATAGAGAGGGCGGAGAGAGAGCAATATAGAGAGGGCGGAGAGAGAGCAATAGAGAGGGGGGGAGAGAGCAAAAGAGAGGGGGGAGAGAGCAAAAGAGTTGGAAAAGAGAGAGAAAAAGAGAGGGATGGAGAGAGCAAAAGAGAGGGGAGATAGACAGAGCAAAAGAGGGGGGGGAGAGCGCACAAAAGAGAGGGGGAGAGAGAGAGCACAAAAGAGAGGGGGAGAGAGACCACGCAAAAGAGGGGGGAGAGAGAGCAAAAGAGGGGGGAGAGAGAGAGAGAGAGCAAAAGAGATAGAGAATGCAAAAGAGAGGGGGGAGAGAGAGAGAGCGTAAAAGAGGGGGGAGAGAGCACAAATGAGAGGGGGAGAGAGAGCAAAAGAGAGGGGGGAGTGAGAGAGAGCGCAAAAGAGAGGGGGATAGAGCACAAAAGAGAGGGGGAGAGAGATAGCAAGGGGTGGGACTGCTGTACTGCAAAAAATGGCCCCTGTGAACAGGCTTTAGGACTATCCTATAATATAAAAGGCCAAGTGTGTTTGTCCGAAGCTGTCATGCGCAGTAGAGACAGCACGAGGACAAACCCACCTGGCCTTACCTGACATGCTGTTTTCGGCGAAAGTGGGCGTGACCGGGCATGGTCGGGGGCCCGGTCGGCATGAGAGAGAGGGGAGAGAAATAGAAAGAAAGGGGGGAGAGACAAAAATAGATAGGAAAGAGCTAAAGAGAGGGGAAGAGCAGAAGAGAGGGGAAAGTGCAGAAGAGAGGAGGGAGAGAGAGCAGAAGGAGAGGGGGGAGAGAGAGCAAAAGAGGGGAAAGAGCAAAATAGAGGGAAGAGAGATAAAGAGAGGGGGGGGGGGGAGAGAGCAATATAGAGGGGGGAGAGAGAGAGCAATAGAGAGGGGGGAGAGAGAGAGCAATAGACAGGGGTGAGAGAGCAATAGAGAGGGAAAAGAGAGAGCAAAAGAGAGGGAAAAGAGAGAGCAAAAGAGAGGGATGGAGAGAGCAAAAGAGAGGGATGGAGAGAGCAAAAGAGAGGGGGGAGAGACAGCGCAAAAGAGAGGGGGGAGAGAGCGCAAAAGAGAGGGGGGAGAGAGCGCAAAAAAGAGGGGGAGAGAGAGCGCAAAAGAGTGGGGGAGAGAGAGAGCACAAAAGAGAGGGGGAGAGAGACCACGCAAAAGAGGGGGCGAGAGAGCAAAAGAGATAGAGAATGCAAAAGAGAGGGGGAGAGAGAGCGTAAAAGAGGGGGGAGAGAGAGCAAAAGAGAGGTGGAGCGAGAGAGAGCGCAAAAGAGAGGGGGGAGAGAGAGAGCGCAAAAGAGAGGGGGGAGAGAGAGCGCAAAAGAGAGGGGGAGAGAGAACGCGCAAAAGAGAGGGGGAGAGAGCGTGCAAAAGAGGGGGGAGAGAGAGAGCGCAAAAGAGAGAGAGAGCGCAAAAGAGAGGGGGAGGAGAGCGCAAAAGAGAGGGGGAGAGAGCGCAAAAGAGAGGGGGAGAGAGTGCAAAAGAGAGGGGGAGAGAGTGCAAAAGAGAGGGGGAGAGAGTGCAAAAGAGAGGGGGAGAGAGTGCAAAAGAGAGGAGGAGAGAGAGCAATAGAAAGGGGGAGAGAGAGCAAAGCAAGAGAGAGCACAAAAGAGAGGGGGAGAGAGACAGCGCAAAAGAGAGGGGGATAGAGAGCACAGAAAAGAGAGGGGGAGAGAGAGCGCATAAGACGGGAGAGAAGGCAAAAGAGAGGGGGGAGAGAGAGAAGGCAAAAAAGAGGGGAGAGAGAGAGCAAAAGAGGGGGGAGAGAGCACAAAAGAGAGGGGGAGAGAGAGAGCAAAAGAGGGGGGAGAGAGAGCAAAAGAGAGGGGGAAGAGAGAGCAAAAGAGAGGGGGGAGATAGAGAGAAAAAGAGAGGGGGAAGAGAGAGAGAAAAAGAGAGGGGGAAGAGAGAGAGAAAAAGAGAGGGGGAAGAGAGAGCGAAAGAGAGGAGGGAGAGAGCACAAAAGAGAGGAGGGAGAGAGCACAAAAGAGATGGGGAGAGAGCGCAAAAGAGAGGGGGATAGAGCACAAAAGAGAGGGGGAGAGAGATAGCAAGGGGTGGGACCGCTGTACTGCAAAAAATGGCCCGTGTGAACAGGCTTTAGGACTATCCTATAATATAAAAGGCCAAGTGTGTTTGTCCGAAGCTGTCATATGCAGTAGAGACAGCACGAGGACAAACACACCTGGCCTTACCTGACATGCTGTGCTCGGCGAAAGTGAGCATGACCGGGCATGGTCGGGCGAGGTCAGCGCGAAAGAGAGGGGGAGACACAAAAAGAGATAGGAAAGAGCTAAAGAGAGGGGAAGAGCAGAAGAGAGGGGAATGTGCAGAAGAGAGGGGGGAGAGAGAGCAAAAGAGAGAGTGAATGCAAAAGAGAGGGGGGAGAGAGAGAGCCTAAAAGAGAGGGGGAGAGAGAGCACAAAAGAGAGGGGGAGAGAGAGCACAAAAGAGAGGGGGAGAGAGCAAAAGAGAGGGAGAGAGAGAGCAAAAGAGAGGGGGGAAGATAGGGCAAAAAGAGAGGGGGGGAGAGAGAGAGAGCAAAAGAGAGGGGTAGGAGAGCACAAAAGAGAGGGGGGGGAGAGAGAGCGCAAAAGAGAGGGGGAGAGAGAGCGAAAAGAGAGGGGGAGAGAAACCACGCAAAAGAGGGGGAGAGAGAGAGCGCAAAAGAGAGGGGGAGAGAGCGTAAGAGAGGGGGAGAGAGAGCAAAAGAGAGGGGGAGAGAGAGTGAGAGAGAGCGCAAAAGAGAAGGGGAGAGAGCACAAAAGAGAAGGGGAGAGAGCACAAAAGAGAGGGGGAGAGAGCGCAAAAGAGAGGAGGAGAGAGAGAGCAAGGGGTGGGACCACTGTACTGTAAAAAATGGTCCGTGTGAACGGGCTTTAGGACTAGTATATATATATTTTCATCAATATGTTAAAATAATGGTAAATTTTTTAAAAAGTCAATGTTTTTGAATGGCAAAAAAACTTAAAGGGACTGTGTAGTCATAAAACAAAGTACCGTATTAAAGAAAGAATAACTTAATTAGCATTTTGCTATATATGTATATAAAATTAAGAGTGAACTTGCCTGCGCTGTTATTTTCTGTTATGAGCTATATGATACTATAGTATTGTCCCTTCCCATACATCAGACCTCCCAATTGTCCCTATTTAGGACAGTCCCTGATTCTGAGCTCTGTCCCTCTGAGACAGTCATATGTCGCCCTATACAGAATTTCCCTTAACCCCACCCATGGAACACCCAGAAACACTCTCAATCCCACCCTAACACACCCACACACCACCCAGAAACATCCACAATCCCACCCATGATTCCTCCCCTTCCTACACAGCTCCACCCACAAAATGTTGACTGGCTCCTATCAACCTCCTGTGTCCCTCATTCTCAGCCACAAATGTTGGGAGGTATTTTCATACACTCCCTAACCAGCTGTATTACATGTATAGAGTCACCTATTCAGCTACCAGGCACCACCGGCTGTAATAGTATTAGCTGTGCATAGTAAACTGCACACAACAAAAAAGGAAACCGTTTTCTGTTTAAATTAGTAGAAATAAAGTGTAGGGACACAAAAATTAAACAGAAGCTGCCTGCTTGGCTGTCCTAATAGATGTGCTCTGTAGTTGGTTATAATTCCTGCATAGCCTGGGTTACCTTGGCAACAAACTAGTCTCTGCAGTGAGGGCAGCTAATACATTCCTTACACTGCTCCATGTAGGGTTGCCACCTTTTGCCCAGAAGATTCCTGGACACTTTTTAAATGGGGTGGAGAGGGTGTGTCTCAGGGCGTGGCTTGGGGCGTGGCTTGGGGCGTGGCTTCTCGCAGCCTCAAATTCAATATGAAATCAAGTATATATATATATATATATATATATATATATATATATATATATGTTATATGTATTTTTATATATATATATATATATATAAATAATAAAATATATATATATAGATATATATATATATATTAGAGCTTCCAGCTCTGTCTAGTGTTAATGTTAGTAGGAGCTCTACCAACTCCCAGTATTTCTGATAGTCTGTTAAAACAATGACTGACCCACTCCTAACCCATATTTTAAACTAATTTTAACACCAATTACATGTATGAATTTATTTAACTTGATTGTGTGTATTTATTGTTCCAGTAAAAATGTGCAATATTAACTTGAGTTAAAATATTACATTTTGACACAAATACGAGAGAACACTGACGATGACCAGAAATAATATTTACCCAAAGCACATGGCTGCAGCCTGCAGTGCTACTGTCCATTTCAGACATGGCTGCCCTAGACCGTGCCCACCCTAAAGAGCAAGCCAATACACAATCTCAAGACTGACAGCCGTGGCAAAGCAGTAAATGTGCCTGCGCAGTTTGGGCGGTTGCCGTATTCCAGGGTCCATCCCATCTAGCTGCTTGCGTCCCGCAGTGCGCTTACTCTGTGTGACTCCTGTCTGGGTTTCTTAGCCCGTGGCATTTTAGGGTAGTTACGGGACATACAGTGTCAGACCGGGACTGTCCTGGTGATACCGGGGCGGGTGGCAACCCTAGCTCCATGACTAGTTGTCTTAGCTGCCTAAACTAACTTTTTTGAGACAAGTTGCCTTATTTCTGATAAAGTAATATAGAAAACCAAAGAGAAATGCTTAGGAGTGCTAAATAGCTAAAAGTTAAAAAGACATTAGGAGGTGAACCAAAAAAAAAAAAAAAGTTATACACCACAGTCTAGTAAAAGCAATAGTTTTATAGTTCTGAAATAAGCTAAAATCAGAACATAGAAACAAATGTAACAAGTGTGTAATTCTATAGTAATAAATGTTACTAAACAATTTGCAACATTATAATAAAAAAACGGACGTCTCTGATTAGAGTAAAAATAGGATATTACAATGTATAATTGCCACCACTAAGAAAGTAGAAAAAATGTGTTTTGCAAAACATATCAGTCAGTTCAAATTTCAACCCAAATAGTCATTGTTTATAAATCTGTATATCCAAATTTAGGAAGTGTAGACATATAAGTCTTTATGTTAAAGTATTTAACCAAATACCTGACGTTGCGAGTGTCACAGTTAAGAGACCACAGCTAGGTGAGTAGGCTGTTTGGCGCAGGGCCGCCATCAGGGGGTGACAGGGGTGACTCCTGTCAGGGGCCCAATGGGCCAGGGGGGCCCAATGGGCCAGGGGGGCCCCATGAGGCAAATTTTTTTTTATTTTTTTTTAAATTTTGGCAGCCACCAGTGGGTACTACAGCAGAGTGCTAATTGAGCATGGGAAATGTTATTACAAGGAGTAAAGTATTAGCATTTGAGAGGATTTCTGAGTGTGCACTAAACCACTATGCACAGTGTGAGACAGACTTGGCACTTTCTACAGTCAATTTTGAATTCACAGAATTATTTTTGTTTGCACATTTACAAATATGATTCTTTAAAAAAGTGATCTCTTAATTTCTGCAATTTTTTTTATCATGCATGTCACACACTGAGGATACAAGGTGCATAAATGTTTCCTCATGTGAGTGTTTCTGTGGGTGTCTGTGTTTATGTCTTTGTGCTTTGGTTTGTGTCTCTATGAGTGTGTATGTATTTTTTCTCTGTGAGTCTCTCTGTGAGGGTGGGTGTGTATGTCTTTGTGCATTTTCTGTGGATGTCTGTGAGGGTGTGTTAATATGTCTTTGAGCTTTTTCTATAGGTGTCTCTGTGAGGGTGTGTGTATGTTTGTCTTTGTGTATTTTCTCTGGATGCCTCTGTGAGGGTGGGTGTGTATGTCTGTGTTTTCTGTGGATGTCTCTGTGAGGGTGTGTGTGTATGTATGTATGTATGTCTGTGTTTTCTGTGGATGTCTCTGTGAGGGTGTGTGTTTTCTGTGGGTGTCTCTGTGAGGGTGTGTGTATGTATTTGTGTGTTTTTTATGTGGATGTCTCAGTGAGGGTGTGTGTGTCGATGTATGTCTTTCTGTGTTTTATGTGGTTGTCTCTGTGTGTGTGTGTGTGTGTGTATGTCTGTGTGTTTTCTGAGGCTGTCTCTGTCTGTGTTTCCTTTGGTGTATGTGCAAGTTTGTGTGTGTGTGTGTCCATTGTCTGTTCCTTTTTAGGACATTTTGACCTTAGACTGATTATTCACATCTTTCTACAGACTTTGAGACTAATGAGACCTTTCCGGAAGTCACCAATCCACCATTTAATCTTTAAATTATTGTTTAGGCAGTTCAGGGCCCTTCCTTTCAGCCACTGCATGCTGTTGTCATCATTTAGTTGTCATCTTCCTTTACAAAAAGATAATCAGAAATCCATATTTTGTTTTCTAAATCTCCTTTTTTTACAAAACTGTAGTTTACCTCATTACTTGTCAGGTCAATGTAAACAAGTGCTGAGTGTCTGTTTGGGTTTCTGTGTCTGAGTGTGTTTCTTGGCGTGTCTGCTAGAGTGTCTATATGTGAATCCTTATGTGTGTGTGTTTCAGTGTATGAGTGTGTCTGTGTGTTTGTATGTTACTACCTTTACAACATTTCCAAGTTTAAATAGACACTTAAGAATTAGGTGCATATACGTTTTAGTCACTTGGTCAAAAATTGCACATGTCAAAGGGGGGGGGGGGGGGCCCTGATCAATGGTTAAGTCAGGGGCCCCAAAATTTCTAGTGGCGGCCCTGGTTTGGCGTCAGTGTGTACCTTTTCAGCCGTTATACCATACGTCACTGGTCTATTCAGCTGCTCCGGTCCTATTGGACAATCTCAATTTCATACACTCCAGGGTTTTTTTTCGGTCAGGTAATGAAAATAGTATCCTGCTCTTAGTGCAACGGCACGCTGGATACTCACAGTGTATATCCTTTAGCGGACTTAGGTAAAAAGTTCAGATGTTTCTTCTAGCACAACACCGGTGCATAGGTATAAAGGTAGCAGATTTCCACTATATTCAAGCTTTATATGGGTAGGCAATCCTTACGCCTATGAGTCCAATGTAAACTCCGTTGTCCACAGAGGAGTTAAAATAATTATAAACAATTTTGACTGCATAAAAATCATCAACCAGTTTCTCCAGGGCTCCCATTGCACAAGTCTTGTCAACAACTGCACGACCGCTTTATTTGTGTATGCACAGAAATAGTTTAGAGGAGTTAACCTCATGCAAAAGATCACTGGGATAGTGGGGTGTCTCCGTTACATGAGATACACTGTGAGATCAGTGAGTGTATATCTCATGCTGTTGCTGGATGCCTGCATGTGGGGCTACCAAAGTAAAACCAATTCTGTGCATGTGGGGCTTTCCAGCAACAGTGCAGTAACAGTCAAGTATGACTGTTACTGTGTACTATCATTGTGACAGCCAATCACAGTGATTGTATACTTTTATGGAGCCTAGATACTGGCATGCTGCAATGCATGCTGGTATCAGGCTCAGTGGGCTGTCACTGGATGCCCAATAAAGTGTCCCATGACCATTTAATCATAATGATTCTGTCATATTTCAGACTATTTTAAACAACATCAATGCACTTCTATTATCGTACGACTAGATTACGAGTTTTGCGTTATGAGGGGTGTGGTGCTAACTTGCACATTATTTTCACCGCTCACTTACCTACAGCGCTAGTATTACAGGTTTTCATAAACCTGGCGTTAACAGGCAAGAAATGAGAGTAGAGCAAAATTGTGCTCCGCTGCACTCCCGCCTCGCAAACACTAGTTAAATATTATTAACCCCTAATCTGCTGTCCCTAACATCGCCGCAACCTACATTAGTTATTAACCCCAATCTGCCGCCCCCAATGTCGCCGCCACTATACTAAATTTATTAACCCCTAAACCTAAGTCTAACCCTAACCCTAACACCCCCTAACTTAAATATAATTAAAAAAAATCTAAATAAAACCTACTATCATTACCTAAATAATTCCTATTTAAAACGAAATACCTGTAAAATAAACCCTAAGCTAGCTACAATATAACTGTATACTATATAACTAGCTACAATATAATATAACTAGCTACAACTATAACTATTGTTATAATATAACAATAAAAGGCATGATTTTCAACAAAGGATACCAAGAAAAGAAAGCAAAATAACGGCTAGATTACGAGTTTGGCGGTATGAGTAAAAAAGCAGCATTAAAGGGACATGAAACCCAAAAATTTTCTTTCATGATTCAGATAGAGAATACAATTTTAAACAACTTTCCAATTTACTTCTATTATTTAATTTGCTTCCTTCTCTTGTTATCATTTGCTGAAAGGTTTATCTAGGCAAGTTCCTGAGCAGCAGAGAAACTAGGTTCTAGCTGTTGATTGGTGGCTGCATATATATATTGAATGTGATTGGCTCACCCATGTGTTCAGTTAGAAACTAGTAGTGCATTGCTGCTCCTTCAACAAATGATACCAAGAGAATGAAACAGATTAAATAATAGAAGTAAATTAGAAAATTGATTAAAATTGTATTCTCTGTCTGAATCATGACAGAAAATGTTTGGGTTTCATGTACCTTTTAAGGCTCATAATGCTGCTTTTTCACTACCGCTGGTATTACGAGCCTTGCAGGTTTAGGGGCACCGCACACTTTTTTGGCCTTAAGGCAAATTAACTTAGGCAATTTGCGTAAAGTCTTTTTTCAATGGGACTTCCATAGCGTCGATATTACAAGCTAATCTGCCACTCCCGATATCACTGCCACTAGAATAAACATATTAACCCCTAAACCGCCGCACTCCCGCCTCGCAAACATTAGTTAAATATTATTAACCCCTAATTTGCTGTCCCTAACATCGCCGCAACCTACATTACAGTTATTAAACCCCTAATCTGCCCCCCCAATGTCGCCGCCACTATACTAAATTTATTAACCCCTAAACCTAAGTCTAACCCTAACACCCCCTAACTTAAATATAATTACAATAAATCTAAATAAATATTAATATTAATACCTAAATAATTCCTATTTAAAACTAAATACTTACCTGTAAAATAAACCCTAAGCTAGCTACAATATAACTAATAGTTACATTGTAGCTAGCTTAGGGTTTATTTTTATTTTACAGGCAAGTTTGTATTTATTTTATCTAGGTAGAATAGTTACTAAATAGTTATTAACTATTTACTAACTACCTAGCTAAAATAAATACAAATTTACCTGTAAAATAAAACCTAACCTGAGTTACACTAACACCTAACCTTACACTACAATTAAATAAATTACCTAAATTACAAAAAAAACCCCACTAAATTACACAAAATAAAAAGACATTATCAGATATTTAAACAAATTACACCTAATCTAATAGCCCTATCAAAATAAAAAAGCCCCCCCCCCAAATAAAAAAAACAAAAACCTAGTAGCCTAAACTAAACTACCAATAGCCCTTTTCCGGGGCATTGCCCCGCATTGCCCCAAAGAAATCAGCTCTTTTACCTGTAAAAAAAAAAATACAAACACCCCCAACAGTAAAACCCACCACCCACACAACCAACCCCCAAATAAAATCCTAACTAAAAAAACCTAAGTTCCCCATTGCCCTGAAAAGGGCATTTGGATGGGCATTGTCCTTAAAAGGGCATTTAGCTCTTTTTCAAAAGCCCAAACCCCTAATCTAAAAATAAAACCCACCCAATAAACCCTTAAAAAAACCTAACACTAACCCCCGAAGATCCCCTTACAGTTTTGAAGACCGGACATCCATCCTCAACGAAGCCGGGAGAAGTCTTCATCCAAGCCGGCAGAAGTTATCCTCCAGACGGGCAGAAGTCTTCATCCCAGACGGCATCTTCTATCTTCATCCTTCCAACGTAGAGTTGGTCCATCTTCAAGACATCCGGCACGGAGCATCCTCTTCTTTCCACGGCCAATGTAGGTTCCTTTTAAATGATGTCATCCAAGATGGCATCCCTTGAATTCTGATTGGCTGATAGAATTCTATCAGCCAATCAGAATTAAAGGTGAAAAATTCTATTGACTGATGCAATCAGCCAATAGGATTGAGCTTCAATCCTATTGGCTGATCCAATCAGCCAATCGGATTGAGCTCACATTCTATTGGCTGATTGGAACCTAATAAGCTTTTAACCCCTTATTGACCGTAACGTAGCCTGTATGTCATTAACCCCTTAATGACCGAGGACGTGCAGGGTACGTCCTCAAAAAAAAAAAAAGGCAGTTAACGCCTGAGGACGTACCCTGCACGTCCTCGGTGTGGAAAGCAGCTGGAAGCGATCCTGCTCGCTTCCAGCTGCTTTCCGGTTATTGCAGTGATGCCTTGATATGGAGGCATCCTGCAATAACCTTACATGGCCATCCGATGCAGAGAGAGCCACTCTGTGGCCCTCTCTGCACCAGACTGGTGGGTGGGAGCCGACTTGGGAGGCGGGTGGGCGGCCATCGGTGTGCCCTGTGATGTCAAGGGGGGCGGGATCGGGGCGGGACCGTTAGGGGGTGCGCACGGGCACGCGCACGTGCACGGAGGGTGGCGGGCATGTGCACGGGCGGGAGCGTGTGGGAACCGCTACACTACGGAAAATATTTTTAGTAAAAAATGCCCAAATCTTGTTTGTGCAAAAGCACAAAAAGAGATCGTGGAGGGGTGGGGGGTTGGTTTTGTGTGGGGGGAAGCTACACTACAGAAAAGTTTAATAAAAATTAAAAAAAAGCATGTTTTCTTCTAAACTGGGTACTGGCAGACAGCTGCCAGTACCCAAGATGGCGCAGATTAAGTTAGAGTGGGAGGGTTATAGAGCTGTTTGGGGGGGATCAGTGAGGTTGGGGGCTAAGGGGGGATTGTACACAGCAGCATATGTAAATATGCTTTTTAAAAAAACACACAAAAAAAAAACAAATATAGCTTTTATTTTAGTACTGGCAGACTTTCTGCCAGTACTTAAGATGGCAGGGACAATTGTGGGGTGGGGGAGGGAAGAGAGCTGTTTGGGAGGGATCAGGGGGTCTGATGTTTCAGGTGGGAGGCTGAGCTCTACACTAAATGTGATATTAACCCTGCAAGCTCCCTACAAGCTACCTAATTAACCCCTTCACTGCTAGCCATAATACACGTGTGATGCGCAGCGGCATTTAGCGGCCTTCTAAATACCAAAAAGCAACGCCAAAGCCATATATGTCTGCTATTTCTGAACAAAGGGGATCCCAGAGAAGCATTTACAACCATTTGTGCCATAACTGCACAAGCTGTTTGTAAATGATTTCAGTGAGAAACCTAAAATTGTGAAAAATTTAACTTTTTTTTAATTTGATCGCATTTGGCGGTGAAATGGTGGCATGAAATATACCAAAATGGGCCTAGATCAATACTTGGAGTTGTCTACTACACTACACTACACTAAATCTAAAATTACCCCAAAAAGCTCCCTACATGCTCCCTAATTAACCCCTTCACTGCTGGGCATAATACACGTGTGGTGCGCAGTGGCATTCTAATTACCAAAAAGCAACACCAAAGCCATATAAGTCTGCTATTTCTGAACAAAGAGGATCCCAGAGAACAATTTACAACCATTTGTGCCATAATTGCACAAGCTGTTTGTAAATAATTTCAGTGAGAAACCTAAAGTTTGTGAAAAAGTGAACATTTTTTTTTATTTGATCGCATTTGGCGGTGAAATGGTGGCATGAAATATACCAAAATGGGCCTAGATCAATACTTTGGGTTGTCTACTAAAAAAAAATATATACATGTCAATGGATATTCAGAGATTCCTGAAAGATATCAGTGTTCTAATGTAACTAGCGCTAATTTTGAAGAAAAAAAATGGTTTGGAAATAGCAAAGTGCTACTTGTATTTATGGCCCTATAACTTGCAAAAAAGCAAAGAACATGTAAACATTGGGTATTTCTAAACTCAGGACAAAATTTAGAAACTATTTAGCATGGGTGTTTTTTGGTGGTTGTAGATATGTAACAGATTTTGGGGGTCAAAGTTAGAAAAAGTGTATTTTTTTTTCAATTTTTCCTCATATTTTATAATTTTTTTTATAGTAAATTATAATATATGATGAAAATAATGGTATCTTTAGAAAGTCCATTTAATGGCGAGAAAAACGGTATATAATATGTGTGGGTACAGAAAATGAGTAAGAAGAAAATTACAGCTAAACACAAACACCGCAAAAATGTAAAAATAGCCTTGGTCCCAAACGGACAGAAAATGGAAAAGTGCTGTGGTCATTAAGGGGTTTTCCTGGTTGCTTTAGTGCGGGTCTTGCCGCAAGCTTCTGCAGGCATGTTAAAATAACAGGGTCTCGTCGTTGGTGGCAAGACTGCGATTTGAAAAACCGCCAATAATCTTTAAGGGGTTAATATTTAATCCTGAATACTTATTTGGATAATTCATACATAAAATATCATTTACTAATGTAGCTTTTACTATTTTTTTTTGTTTTTTTATTCTTCAGTTACTCCCGTAATCGTTTGTTAATTGTTTGTCTTTCCATACTTGAATTCGCTGTTCCTGTACCACAAATTATCAGCAGGAAAACTTTTCCTATAATGTTCTTATACACAAGTAGCTTAATTAGGAGTAATTTATTATTCAGAGGTAATAATTCCTTGTAAAATTTAAACTTTGGAATGTACTTTTATTTATTTTGCCCAGTTCCCCTGAAATTTAAATCTGATTTTTTTATTTTTTTTAAATTGCTGCAAAAGGTTGAAGTGAATATTACAAATGTCCACAATCCCACCCACTAACCACTCATGATCCCTCCCCTCCCTAGGATCCAGTCAACCTCCTGTGTCCGTCATTCTCAGCCACAAATCTTGGGAGGTATTTTCATGCACTTCCTAACCAGCTGTATTACATCATGTATAGAGTCAGCTACCAGGCACCACTGGCTGTAATAGTATTAGCTATGCATAGTAAACTGCACACAGCAAAAAAAGGGAAACCGTTTTCTATAAAAAAAATTAGTAGAAATAAAGTGTAGAGACACACAAATCAAACAGAAGCTGCCTCCCTGCCCTGTGCTCTGTAGTTGATTACAATTCCTGCACAGCCTGGGTTACCTTGGCAACAACTAGTCTCTGCAGTGAGGGCAGCTAATATATTACTTACACTGCTCCATGACAAGTTGTTTTAGCTGCCTAAACTAACTTTTTTGTGACAAGTTGCCTTATTTCTGCTAAAGTAAGATAGAAAACTGCTGCCTTCTATAGTGTATACAAGATACTGTGTGCAGCTAGTACTGCACAGCCTTTGGTGCCTGGTTGCTGAGTAGGTGGCTATATATATGTAATACAGCTGTCACTGACTAAGAAGTTTAGGAAAATAGCTGAGTGTGAAGAAGAAACAAAACTATAATATCATACAGTTAATATAATAATATTTTTTATATGAAATGACAACCAAGGCAAGTTCACTCTCAATTTTTTCCCCAAGTTTTTATAGGGCTGATGTTTATATGATCTATGTATCACCTATGAGAGTTGATAGGAGCAGTGCATTCAGGGGGCTCTTGAGTGGTCTTATCCCCAAGTTAGGGTCTTAACTTTGGTGTCATTGGATTCTGCTTAGTGTTGGGTATACTTGGGTAGTAGTCACTAAGTGACACAAAGCCTAGTTGTTATTGGCCCGGTGTTTATATGTTCTGTATATCACCTATGTGAGTGGATAGGGGCAGTGCATTCAGGGGGCTCTTGAGTGGTCTTTTTCCCAAGTTAGGGTCTTAACTTTGGTTTCATTTGATTATGCTCAGTATAAGGTACACTTGTGTAATAGTCACTAAGTGACACAAAGCCTAATTTTTATAGTGCAGGTGCTTATAGCATGTATCACCTATAAGAGTGGATAGGGGCAGTGCATTTAGGGGCTCTGGCGGGGTCCTATCCCCAAGTTAGGGTCCTAACTTTGATGTAATTGGATTCTGCTCTCTCTGGTGGTTAATTGGATAATAGTCACTAAGTGACACAAAGCCTAGTTTTTATAGGGCAGATGTTTATATGATGTGTGCATTTGCATTATCACCTATGAGAGTGGATAGGGGCTGTGCATTCAGGGGGCTCTTGAGTGATCCTATCCCCAAGTTAGGGTCTTAACTTTGGTGTCATTTGATTATGCTCAGTATGGGGTATACTCTCTATCGAAAACCCATCAATAGAAATTCCCTTCTTCATGCTACAAGCTGCCACCCCGGAGCACTATTACAGGCTATTCTGCAAGCCCAATTGGCAAGAGTCATTAGGAACAACGGGGACATTAACAACCAATCCCAACAACTTGAAATTCTTGGAAAGAGGATATCATCTGAGGGCCATTAGACAAGCAAGAGACAAGTGTATGGAGTCAAATCTGACTCGACAGAGGACAGATGAGCCTATTATCTCGCACATGACCTTTACTACCAAATATTCTCCTGATTTAAGACTGGCTGGAATGAGCCTACGCCAACACTGGCAAATTCTGCAAGGTGACCCCAATCTGCCACTCTCCAATTGGGCTCCACCCAGAGTAGGCTACAAACGGAATACCAGTTTAAGGGATCTGATAATGAAGACTGATCCCATCCATTACTACCAGGACACTACCTGGCTACAATCCAAGAAGATGGGCTGCTACCGCTGTACAAGGTGTACCACCTGCAATTATATGCTTCCGGGTGCTACATTTGGACACCCACATAAGAAGAAAAAATTCACCATCAGCCATCGTTTGACCTGCACAACAAAATATGTTGTATATTTGTTGAGTTGCAGCTGTGCCAAATTCTATGTGGGAAAAACATCTGATGATGCCCTTACAAGGATGGCAAACCACAGATCAGCTATTAGAGCTGCAATGAAGAATAATAAAAGTGAACAACCAGTCGCAAGACATTTTATGGAGGCTGGTCACAATCCAACGGACCTTCGGTTTGTCCTAATCGATCATGTGCCACCTCTGAGACGGGGTGGCGACAGGAATAAGATCCTTCTCCAGATCGAAGCAAGATGAACATACCGCTTGAATGGATTAAATTCCATGCTTGATTGGCACTGCTTTCTTTAATGAGTTTGTCCATATGATCTGTTTTTGAGAGTCCACGAGCCATATGTCCACCTAATATAGTCTATGGTATCCTCATCAGTTTGATTAGTATCTGCATAACAATGAGGATGCTATATCCCGTTAGTGTACTAACGGGATATAGCCCATGATCCACTCATTCCTCATTACTGTTTGGCTGTTGCCTTCACAGTTTAATTCTATTATGTTGCTATCAATTTGGTGTTGCCTATCTATCTCTGATGTTGTTATGTCCTATTATATGATGATTTTGCCTCCTCTTTGCAGTTTTAAATGCTTCTTTTAAAAAGTTTCTCTTTCTGCATTTCTTAACCATTGTGCTATAGGTAATATGGTCTTTAGTCTATTTTGAGCCTGTTTTCTGTTTAATTGCCCCCATATCTAATGTATTACTGTCTAGCCCAGATTATCACATGTGATTTTTGTTCGTATCACTGTTTATTACATTTTCTACCCTTTAATCAGCAGTGACAGCGTGTGAACTGATCGGCAGGAACAGCTGTTATGTGCTTTGGTCTCTACAGCTGATATTACGCAATGATGCATCCCGCGTTCCGTCAATCAGATACACGCTGCCACTGTGTATGTTGCAATGCGTCCCTCTGCCTCATTGTATCTATGTTTGAATTTCAGGTATTACCCCGCTGCTATAGTTGCGGCATGTGTGCAGACACACCAGTCTTTACATGATTGTACTGTTTATTTGTTTGCCTGATGATTTTCCTTCATGACCTTTTCTGTTTGACTGTTCATTAGTAAGGACGATAGCTCTTGTTTATCCACGGCTAGTTTTTAATCCTTAGGCACTATGTGTTTGCTTTCACTGTATATATTTTCTGCTCTCTTATTGAAGAGAGGAATAGAGGGTGTTAATCAGTTTGTTTACTGTGGTTGCTAGGACAACCACTTGGCGGTTTTTTGCTCTGAGTCAAGGGGTGGAGTTTTGTTTCATTGGTGGTTTGTTTGTATAAGTGTGTTCATTTCACTATTTCACTTGGTCTGAGGAAGGTGATACGGGGTCCCCGAAACGTCACAATAAAGGCACATATTTTTAAAAGTCCAGTGAGTGCAATATATATATATAGGGCATGGGAGCACTTTAAAAAATATATATTTACGCAATATTCATATTTAATAAAGTGTTAAACTGTTTTTCTGTAAATATTTCACATTCTAATGTTTTTTTTACATAGGGGAATATGTTATATCTATATATAATATTTAATCATTTTTTTTTTTTATATATATATATATATATATATATATTTTACCAAAAAACCTTTATATATATATATAGTTCTCAGATATCTTCACTGGGATACCGGCATTGAACGCCCTTGCATGGAGTGCTGATTGCACTTAAACAATAATAATTGTCCATAAGAAGGCCCACATATAGGTCAAAACGTCGACATTTTATTAATGTGAAATAAAGTTGCATAGTTATTTGCTTTATAACAAGTCCTGTGAGTGCCCTCCAACATCAACACAACCTTAAATATTGTTGATAGCACCCAGGCAGTGACTACACCTATGTGGAAGGAGTGCTGGGCCACCGGCTATTTATATATATATATATATATATATATATATATATATATATATATATATATATATATATATATATAAATAAATAAATTGAACATATTCTGCTATGTGACAAATGTGAAATACAAATATTTCATAGTGGATTAGTGCACTTGGTTAAATGCAATTGGGTTTTGTTCGCAAGTATGGATGTTTCACGCGCTATTGACGTATATGGGGAAATATGTTAATGTGGTTGCGATATTCAAAGCTCGTCTTTTTGCGTGTCAGGTTAGCGCTTGTTCGAAAACATTTTACTTTCTAGTTGTAATACACGCACTACCCGATGTGCGCAAAAAGCTTACTTCAAGCAAATTTAATGCACGAGTGCTAAATAGTGTGCCACTTTAATCTAGCTCAAAATATGTTGTCTATTTTGAGGTGTTTTTGTTTAACTTCACTAATTTTGCAGAAATTATTATAACGAAAACTGCAAAAAAAAAAAAAGTTTTTTTTCCATTTCCCCCCCATTTCTCAGTATTAAGTTCCAATTTGTTATTTTATGTACCCATAAAGGTTATCACATGAAAGATCTGTTTATCTTTTAAAAAACAGTATATAATATGCAAGGGTGCAATTAACAAGAGAGTGGATAATTATGGTGAAACCAAAACAGAGCAAAATTGCCTCTGTTATTCAAAAACCCATAGTAACATAGTAGTTGAGGTTGAAAAAAGACAGAAGTCCTTCAAGTTCAACCTACAAAAATCTTAAATCTACAATAAAAGCTCCATTTGATCTAAAATCAATTCCATTAATAAGGGCACCCATTTAAAACCAGCAATCATTTCACTGAATTCTGTTTCTAGTCAGAAATGTATCCCGACCATTTTTAAATGTATATAAGGTATTGGCATTTACTACCTCCTTAGGTAATGAGTTCCACAATTTGATTGCTCTTACTGTAAAAAAATACCTAGGTAAGCTCAGGAGCTGCTGATTGGTGGCTGCACATATATGCCTCATGTTTTTGGCTCACCCAATGTGTACTGCTAACTCCCAATAGTGCATTGCTACTTCTTTAACAAAGTATCCCAACAGCACAAAGCAAATTAGATAGTAGAAGTAAATTGGAAAGTTGTTTAAAATTACATTATCGTTTTGAATCATGAAAGAAAAAAAAATTGGGTTTCGAATTATGAGCCTTTTAAGCATGGGAAAATCCTTAGTTCTTAAAGGGTCGATATAATTTTTTTTATGTGTGAATGTGTATGGGTGTAGTCTAACTTCCACTTATATATTTGTATGCTAAAAGAAGCTACTACAGTTACTCCCAACAATCCTAATAGACCAACAACATGCCACTAGAATTCCCTCAAACCTCTGCTTTCAAAATTCAAGAAAAGACATTTTCTCACATCTTTGATTTGTATCATTAACATAATTAAAAGGAGGTGTCAACATAATTCTATTTAAAATGTTTCAGTGCATCGAAACTCTCAGTTGCATAGCACTATTACTAGAAAACCCTTCTTTGAGCTGCTCAGATTTTGTGCTGGAAAGTAAATACCAATTCCGGGGTTGGGGAGTGAGATGAAAAAATAGCTTTAAATGAACCACTGCTTAAAGTATAACTAGAGACGTGCTTGTGAAGGCCAAATTAGAAATGGTAAGGTATAGCAAGCAATTAAGCAGGTAGTGGGCAAGCATGCATTTTAAGCAGTTAGGGTGTTAGCAGCTAAAAAAGTCAAGTAAGGACCTTGTAGGTACACATAGACACATAGCAGGCAGGTACTGAACATGGCATTCCATCAGAATGATGCAACACCGTTTAGTTTAAAAAAAGTCAGGATGTCAACAATATTTATAGAATGCAGTTGTGCATGGATCCAGTGATATATTGCAACAACTTCCTCTATGGGGTTTTTCCTTCTAAAGCCTTCCCAAAATTTTGAATGTATCAGATTATCAAATAAAGTATTCATAGCATAAAAGTAAGTTTCTGGGAATATAATGGTCTTGCTATCATTATTCAGCAGGCAATGGGCTTAGGTCATGAATTCTCAGGTTGGTGGACAGATAACTTACACACTTTGATACCAAAGGTGAAATCATTTTATAAAGAATGGTTTCAATTTTTTTTCTGTATTATTGGAATCTCAGGTTCTGTGGTTAATGGTGATCAGAAAACTAGTGTATTCACCTTAACTAATAAAAGCACAAAGACTCAGTAGGGAATAGATCTCTCTGAAGTTGAAACTGTGTCAAACTCTCTCATATCAGTTTGGTCATTGCAGTCATATGTTGTGGTACATGGTAAATTGTGCCCTCAGTTATGTCCAAAATCATTTCAGGTTGATGATATGTACCTGCAGCTTTTTCCTTTCTTTAACACTGATTGGACTAGTAACCTTTTCTTTCATATAATTAGCAAGAGTCCATGAGCTAGTGACGTATGGGATATACATTCCTACCAGGAGGGGCAAAGTTTCCTAAACCTTAAAATGTCTATAAATACACCCCTCACCACACCCACAATTCAGTTTTACAAACTTTGCCTCCCATGGAGGTGGTGAAGTAAGTTTGTGCTAGATTCTACGTTGATATGCGCTTCGCAGCAGGCTGGAGCCCGGTTTTCCTCTCAGAGTGCAGTGAATGTCAGAGGGATGTGAAGAGAGTATTGCCTATTTGAATTCAATGGTCTTCCTCTAGGGGATCTATTTCATAGGTTCTCTGTTATCGGTCGTAGAGATTCATCTCTTACCTCCCTTTTCAGATCGACGATATACTCTTATATACCATTACCTCTACTGATTCTCGTTTCAGTACTGGTTTGGCTGTCTACTATATGTAGATGAGTGTCTTGGGGTAAGTAAGTCTTATTTTTTATGACACTCTAAGCTATGGTTGGGCACTTTATATGTAAAGTTCTAAATATATGTGTTTAAACTTATATTTACCATGATTCAGGATAATCAGTATTCCTTATTTCAGACAGTCAGTTTCATTATTTGGGATAATGCATATGAAATTTTTTTTTTCTCCTTACGTTAAAAGATTTTTTCAATTGACTTTTTTTCCCTGTGGGCTGTTAGGCTCGGGGGGGCTGAAAATGCTTCAATTTATTGCGCCATTCTTGGCGCGGACTTTTTTGGCGCAAAAATGTTGTCATTTCCGGCGCCCTAATTGATGCCGGAAGTTTGTGCATGGTTGCGTCATTTTTGACGTTCAGACGTTTTTTTGCGCTAAAATTGTGGGCGTCGTTTTTTCCGGCGTCACAGGATGTGGTGTTATACTTGGCGCCAAAAAATATGGGCGTTGTACTTGGCGCCAATAATGTGGGCGTCATTTTTGGCGCCAAAAAATGTGGGCGTCATTCTTGTCTCCGTATTGGGTTCTTAGATTTTTAAATACCTATTTTGATATATAAAAATCCCCGGTTTATTTTGATCATATAACCGGGATGGTAGAATAATTCCTATATTTTTAGGATAATCTTATATCCTATGATTTTTTATATATCTCATATATTTTTGTAAAATATGACGTAGAATATGACGTAAAAAACTTCAAAAAGAGGAGCATATGCTTGAAGATATATGTATTTTATTCCTATACAGATAAGATTTCTATCATGAATTAGTTAACAATAAAAGCTAACACATAGATGCCGGCATCTAAATTTAAAACATCATTAAAACAATTTTATGTTTAAAATTTATACTTGTTATATTCTATCAGTGTTACTGCTGGTTTCAAACTGTAATCGTGGTTTTATGCAAGCGGCTCTAGTTTGGAACATTTAATACAAAACAAAAAGTTTCTATTCCTTAGCATACATGTATCGTATATTATGTTACAATTACAATTTTCGGTACAGATCTAGTTTTTCAGTGTACTAGCTAGATACGTGTGAATACCATGTATTTTTATTCAGACATTGATATTCCAGGTCTACAGTGGTTGGTCGCAATTATAAATGGTAGTTTGCAGATTTATCTGTCATATATGTATGTATAGGCAGATTGTCTCTTATTATAAAAACCTTGGTATATTGTCCAGATTCTGTATTTCTTCAATTAAAGTTGTGACCGGCCGGTCTTTTGGTGAAGTAATTCCGTGTGTTCTTCCTTGCTTTCTTTCTTTGGTTTGAATCCGGGTCCTTCAGGTATTTTTCGATCTAATTGTGGATTTCTCCTCGTGTCTGTATAACCCTTAAGCTAGGTGATTGAGGCTGGAACGGTTACTGGATCCTGGGATAGGAATTATACATATGGAGTCTGTCCCTGGAAAGTAATCAGAGAACAGGATATTGCGGTATTTCCTTATTTGGACGATATCTTGGTACTTGCTCAGTCTTTACGTTCTGCAGAATCTCATACGAATCAACTTGTGTTGTTTCTTCAAAAAAATAGTTGGAGGATCAATTTACCAAAGAGTTCTTTGATTCCTCAGACAAAGGTAACCTTTTTGGGCTTTCAAATAGATTCAGTGTCCATGACTTTGTCTTTAACAAAAAAGAGACGTCTGAAGTTGGTTTCAGCTTGTCGAACCCTTCAGTCTCAGTCATTCCCTTCGGTAGCTTTTTGCATGGAAATTCTAGGTCTCATGACTGCTGCATCGGACGCGATCCCCTTTGCTCGTTTTCACATGAGACCTCTTCAGCTTTGTATGCTGAACCAGTGGTGCAGGGATTATACAAGGATATCACAAATAATATCCTTAAATCCCAATGTTCGATCTTCTCTGACTTGGTGGTTGGATCACCATCGTTTAATTCAAGGGGCCTCTTTTGTTCTTCCAACCTGGACTGTGATCTCAACAGATGCGAGTCTTTCAGGTTGGGGAGCTGTATGGGGATCTCTGACAGCGCAGGGGGTTTGGGAATCTCAGGAGGCGAGATTACCAATCAACATTTTGGAACTCCGTTTATTTGTTTTTAGACGGACAATGTCACAACCGTGGAGTAGGTCAATCATCAAGGTGGGACTCACAGTCCTCAAGCTATGAAAGAAGTATCTCGGATACTTGTATGGGCGGAATCCAGCTCCTGTCTAATTTCTGCGGTTCACATCCCAGGTGTAGACAATTGGTAACCGGATTATCTCAGTCGCCAGACGTTACATCCCGGCGAATGGTCTCTTCACCCAGAGGTATTTCTTCAGATTGTTCAGATCTGGGGACTTCCAGAAATAGATCTGATGGCCTCTCATCTAAACAAGAAACTTCCCAGGTATCTGTCCAGATCCAGGGATCCTCAGGCGGAAGCAGTGGACGCATTGTCGCTTCCTTGGAATTATCATCCTGCCTATATCTTTCCGCCTCTAGTTCTTCTTCCAAGAGTGATTTCCAAAATTCTAATGGAACGTTCGTTTGTTCTGCTGGTGGCTCCAGCATGGCCTCACAGGTTTTGGTATGCGGATCTCATTCGGATGGCCAGTTGCCAACCTTGGACACTTCCGTTAAGACCAGACCTTCTATCTCAAGGCCCATTTTTCCATCAGGATCTCAAATCATTAAATTTGAAGGTATGGAAATTGAACGCTTGATTCTTAGTCATAGGGGTTTCTCTGACTCAGTTATTAATACTATGTTACAGGCTCGTAAATCTGTGTCTAGGAAGATTTATTATCGAGTCTGGAAGACTTACATTTCTTGGTGTTCTTCTCATAAATTCTCTTGGCATTCTTTTAGAATTCCTAGAATTTTACAGTTCCTTCAGGATGGTTTGGATAAAGGTTTATCTGCAAGTTCTTTGAAAGGACAAATCTCTGCTCTTTCTGTTCTTTTTCACAGAAAGATTGCTAATCTTCCTGATATTCATTGTTTTGTACAGGCTTTGGTTCGTATCAAGCCTGTCATTAAGTCTATCTCTCCTCCTTGGAGTCTTAATTTGGTTCTGAGGGCTTTACAGGCTCCTCCGTTTGAACCTATGCATTCTCTGGATATTAAATTACTTTCTTGGAAAGTTTTGTTCCTTTTGGCCATCTCTTCTGCTAGAAGAGTTTCTGAGTTTTCTGCTCTTTCTTGTGAATCTCCTTTTCTGATTTTTCATCAGGATAAGGCGGTGTTGCGGACTTTGTTTCAATTTTTACCTAAGGTTGTGAATTCTAACAACATTAGTAGAGAAATTGTTGTCCCTTCATTGTGTCCTGATCCTAAGAATTCAAAGGAGAGATCTTTACATTCTTTGGATGTAGTAAGAGCTTTGAAATATTATGTTGAAGCTAATAAAGATTTTAGAAAGACTTCTAATCTATTTGTTATCTTTTCTGGTTCCAGGAAAGGTCAGAAAGCTTCTGCCATTTCTTTGGCGTCTTGGTTAAAGTCTTTGATTCATCATGCTTATGTGGAGTCGGGTAAGTCCCCGCCTCAAAGGATTACGGCTCATTCTACTAGGTCAGTTTCTACTTCCTGGGCTGTTAAGAATGAAGCTTCCGTTGATCAGATTTGCAAAGCAGCAACTTGGTCTTCTTTGCATACTTTTACTAAATTCTACCATTTTGATGTTTTCTCTTCTTCTGAAGCAGTTTTTGGTAGAAAAGTACTTCAGGCAGCTGTTTCAGTTTGATTCTTCTGCTTATGATTTCAGTTTTTTTCATTATTTAGATTAAAACTTTTGATTTGGGTTGTGGATTATTTTTTCAGCGGAATTGGCTGTCTTTATTTTATCCCTCCCTCTCTAGTGACTCTTGCATGGAAGTTCCACATCTTGGGTATCTGCTATCCCATACGTCACTAGCTCATGGACTCTTGCTAATTACATGAAAGAAAACATAATTTATGTAAGAACTTACCTGATAAATTCATTTCTTTCATATTAGCAAGAGTCCATGAGACCCACCCTTTTTTGTGGTGGTTATGATTTTTTTGTATAAAGCACAATTATTCCAATTCCTTATTTTTGATGCTTTCGCTCCATTCTTATCACCCCACTTCTTGGCTATTCGTTAAACTGAATTGTGGGTGTGGTGAGGGGTGTATTTATAGGCATTTTAAGGTTTGGGAAACTTTGCCCCTCCTGGTAGGAATGTATAGCCCATACATCACTAGCTCATGGACTCTTGCTATTATGAAAGAAATTAATTTATCAGGTAAGTTCTTACATAAATTATGTTTTTCCCTCTGATTTTGTAGCTTTTCTCCCCTGACTAGTAAACTATGGTGATATTTTCCACCCTAGATAGAGAGATAGATAATGTACAATATCAAGAATGGAAAAATGTGATCTATGTATCATAGGTGTGCACGCAAGGTGACATCAAGACTGATGATAGAGTAGTGGAAGGAGATAAAAACATAACAATATTATATTAAGGGATGTTACATTAAATTATAATGTAGGTAGTACTTTTCTTTTAACAGAGGAAGAGGTTTTAATAACTTCATAAAAATAAAAGTAAAATCTGTGGGTTCTATTTATAAAGCAGGAGATGCTGCCTCAGACCCACTCCGCTTCAGTTCCGGCTGAAGCAGAAGTTAAGAAGCTGCGTTCCTAAGACCGGCCGTGAATCTGCAGGGGATGGTATTGCACCAGCAGTATGCTGTCGGCATTTATCGATGTGCGACGGACATGATCCACTATGTCGGATCATGTGGGTCCAGAAAATATGTATCCAAGGGTTCTAAGGGAACTTCAATTTGTGATAGCTACTCTATTAGCTCATTTATTTAATCAGTCACTGTTAATAGGAGTTGTTCCAGATGACTGGAAAATTCCTAATATAATCCCCCTTCATAATAAGGGTAGTAGGGGGAAGACTCTGGTAACTATAGGTCGATCAGTTGGACCTCAATTGCAGGGAAATTAATACTCTTTTAAAGGAAAGACCTCTTTTGTCTTCACACAAAACAACTTGGAAGACAAAGGACAGCATGGTTTCACTACTGGAAGATCATGTCAGACTAATCTAATTGATTTCTTTGACCATGCAACTAAATTAGTAGACCAGGGAGAAGCCGTATATATTGTGTATCTAGACTTTAGCAAAGCATTTGACACTGTCCCCCACAATAAACATACTCACAAAATGTATATCCTTGGAGTAGATGTTATGATTAAGTGGGTCGAAAGCTGACTTAAAGATAGAAGGCACAGGGAGTACATTTAGATGTGGCATCAGTTACTAGTGGTGTTCTCCAAGGATCAGTTGTTGGCCCTGGTTTAACATGTTCATTAGATTTAATCTGAATCAATCATTATAAACTCAGAAAGATAACGAATCTTGCACACAATATTAACTCTAATTCATGCTCAGTCATGTCTGCAATATAATATAGTGACTCCTGTGTTAGTGTATACATGCACTAAAAAACCATATGCCTATTAATCTTTTCATATCACCCCCTCATTTATTCGATAAAGAGAAATATTAACTCCTCCTTACACATATACAGAAACCGATCTCCACTCTACAGTATGTCCTTATAAATCATAGGGAACATACAATAACCATAAGTTGATTTAAAATCAACAAGATTACATATTGAACATTTTCACATAAGAAAATGGTAGTAATTACACACAGATCAATTTATGGATCCGCAATTACCGCCCACCATGTTATACAACCTTTTTCTCATATCATGCCATAGACTCCAAACATTAATGCTACTAGACAGCTCAGGCTTCAATTCCCTCCTTCATATCAAGAGTGCTGTAAAATTACAGAATGATAACACAATCATAATTTAACATGTTAATTAGAAATATTGGCAGTGGGCTCCGGGGGGGGGGGGGGGGTGCTTGCTTGTTGATGTTCCATGAGGGGTGGATCAAATTAGCAATGGTATTAAAAACAACTGGAGAACTGGGCAAATAAATAGGCTCTAAAATGTAATATTAATTAGTGCAAAATATGCATATAGGCTCCAAAAAAACAAACAAAGGCCAATTACAGTCCTAATGGTACATAACTAGCTGTAACTAAAGAGGAATGGGACTTAGGAATTATTATTTCAGATGATTTATAATTTGGTAAACAATGCAACAGTGCAGCTGGTAAGGCCAATAGAATAAGGGGACTTGGGAGAGGTATTAGCAGCAAAAATAGCAAGGTTCTAATGCCACTTTACAGATTATTGGATAGGTCTCTTTTTGAATATTGTGTACAGTTCTGGTGACCATATCTCGAGAAGGATATAAATAAGCTACAAACTGTTTTGCCACGAAAATGGTACATGGTCTAAAATATAAAATGTAAAAAAAAACTATATGATCTAAATATGTATAGTTTAGAGGAGAGAAGGGAAAGAGGTAACATGATAGAAACCTTGAAATATATGAATGGACTTAATAAAATCGAAGCTGTATGCATTTCCACAAAAAAAGAAAGATCAAAACAAGGGGTCACATTCTTAAAGGGACAGTCAACACCAGAATTTTTGCTGTTTAGAAAGATAGATAATCCCTTCATTACCCATTCCTTAGTTTTGCATAACCAACACAGTTATAATACACGTTTTACCTCTGTGATTATCTTGTATCTAAGCCTCTGCAGACTGCCCACTTATTTCAGTTCTTTTGACAGACTTGAATTTTAGCCAATTAGTGCTCACTCCTCGGTATATTCACGTGCGTGAGCTCAATGTTATCTATGTGAAACACATGAACTAACGCCCTCTAGTAGTGAAAAACTGTCAAATGCAGAGGCGGCCTTCAAGGTCTAAGAAATTAGCATATGAACCTCCTAGGTTTAGCTTTCAACTAAGAATACCAAGAGAACAAAGCAAAGTTGGTTATAAAAGTAAATTGTAAAGTTGTTTAAAATTACATGTCCTATTTGGATCATGAAAGTTTTTTTGAGACTTGACTGTCCCTTTAAGTTAGAGGGTAGCAGGTTCAGGGGAAATCTGAGGATGCAGGTTTTTACAGAAAGGGTGGTGGACTCATGGAATAAACTTCCAATGCAGGTGGTAAATACAAGGACTGTAAAATGAATTAAAAATGCCTTGATCACGCATAAGGCTATCCTAAGAACTAAGGAACATGTAATATGGGTAAGCCTGATGGGTCTTTTGGTTCTTATCTACTGTCAACTGTTATTTGTGGAAGTTGTTTTTGAAGTCATTGGATTATATTTTATGTCAGGAAGTAAGCTCATGTAAAACAAACCATTAGTTTAATTAAGAAGTGGCAAATTAATGGAAACAATTTACATTTACAAAGAAAAAAGGGTTTTCCTGTAGGAAAATCTTATCAGACTAACATATTCACTATGAATCTAAAGTAATGGACCACAATGGAGTAGTATAAGAACTTTATTTCGATTTTAGTAAACCATTTAAAAATGTCTTATGATCAAGCTGATTCATTAACTACATTACTTTGGACTAGTGTCAAAAACAGTCAAGTAGGGTAGCATGTTAAAATAGTGTTTCTAAACTCCAGTCCTCAAGTACCCATAAAAGTCCAGATTTTCATTACATCTTAACTAGAACATAGGTGAAATAATCAGCTAATAGACGAGAGCTGGTTAAGAACCATTGTTATTTCACCTGTGTTAATTAACATACTACAAGAGAGAGTTACTAGTGATGGATCTCATAGTTTTATTATTTTTTGTATAACAAATTCATTAGGGTTTAATAGACAGCATGCTTTAAGTGTCTTTTTGCAGATTATTCCATTTTATTTTAAAGGAGTAGATGAAACTATTGGATAGGAAGAATGAGTGGAACTTAAAATTTAACTCAACAAATTGTATGTAGATACATTGTCTGGAGCATATTGCAGTCTGGCATATATACTTTGATTTTATATTTATCAATCTTACCAAACTTGTTTTAACCTTTTTGTATATCTCTAGAAACCAGTAGTGCATTGCTGTTCCTTCAACAAATGATACCAAGAGAATGAAGGAGATACATTTGATAATATAAGTAAACTGGAAAGTTGCTTAAAATTGTATGGTCTACCTTAATCATGAAAGAAAAATGTTGGGTTTCATGTCCCTTTCAGATAAAGTATAATAAACAAAGCAGCAGTGTACAGGTAAGCTCCTTAGCATACATGATTTTAAAAGGAAGAGTTATCAGAAGACTAAAAAGGGAGGTACTATGTACATCACTAGTCAGGCCTCATCTTGTGTACACTCCCGAAGACTGTATCTCTGGTAGGATAGAAATAACTAGAAATTATTTACAAAGAGGCTACTAAAATGGAAATTTAGAGAAAAGAATGTAACAAAGTGATATGAAAGTAAACTTCAAGTCTATAAAAGCTGAAACTATTTTTCACACAAAGAGTACAACCAAACAAGAGGCCTGATATCAAGCTGTAGGATGATGGGTACAAGTGTAATTTGCAACATTAAAGTGAATGTCAATTTTGATGCTAAAGTGCCCGGTTTTTAAAAAATTTGATTAAAAACAGGGGCACTTTAATTCATCAAAATTTACATTTCACTCCTGTTGTGAAAAAAAACTTACATTTAAACTTGACAGCAGCTCCAGCTTCCTCCACCCGTAGCAAAGCCTCTTCCTGGGTCTAAAATGAGGAATCCAGCTACCTACCTACACTTATTAACCCTAATCTGCCAACCGGACATCGCTGCCAATATAATAAAAGTATTAACCCCTAAACCGCCGCACTCCCGCCTCGCAAACACTATAATAAATTTTATTAACCCCTAATCTGCCCTCCCTAACATCGCCGCCACCTACCTACAATTATTAACCCCTAATCTGCCGCCCCCAACGTCGCTGCTACTATAATAAAGTTATTAACCCCTAAACCTAAGTCTAACCCTAACCTTAACACCCCCCTAACTTAAATATAATTTAAATAAAACAAACTAAAATTACTTTCATTAAATAAATTATTCCTATTTAAAACTAAATACTTACCTGTAAAATAAACCCTAATATAGCTACAATATAACTAATAGTTACATTGTAGCTATTTTAGGATTTATATTTATTTTACAGGCAACTTTGTATTTATTTTAACTAGATACAATAGCTATTAAATAGTTAATAACTATTTAATAGCTACCTAGTTAAAATAAATACACATTTACCTGTAAAACACTACACTATCAATAAATTAATTAAATAAATTAACTACAATGATCTAAACTAAAATACAATTCAATAAACTAAAATATAATACAAAAAACCCCCCCACTAAATTACAAAAAAAAAAAAATTACAAGAATTTTAAACTAATTACACCTAATCTAAGCCCCCTAATAAAATAAAAAAGCCCCTCAAAATAATAAAATTCCCTACCCTAAACTAAATTACAAAGTAATCAGCTCTTTTACCAGCCCTTAAAAGGGCTTTTTGCGGGGCATTGCCCCAAAGTAATCAGCTCTTTTACCTGTAAAAAAAAATACAATCCCCCCCCAACATTACAACCCACTACAACCCACCACCCACACACCCCTACTCTAAAACCACCCGATCCCCCCTAAAATAAACCTAACACTACCCCCCCCCCTGAAGATCTCCCTACCTTGAGCCGTCTTCAGCCAGCCGGCCACCGATGGGCCAGAAGTGGACATCCGGAGCAGCAGAAGTCTTCATCCGATCGGGGCAGAAGAGGTCCTCCAAGCGGCAGATGTCTTCATCCAAGCGGCATCTTCTATCTTCAATCAACTGGAGCGGAGCGGAGCCATCTTGAATCCAGCCGACGCGGAGCCATCCTCTTCTTCCGATGTCCTAAGGCCGAATGAAGTTTCCTTTAAATGACGTCATCCAAGATGGCATCCCTCGAATTCCGATTGGCTGATAGGATTCTATCAGCCAATCGGAATTAAGGTAAGAAAAATCCGATTGGCTGATGTAAATTGACCTCGCATTCTATTGGCTCATCCAATCAGCCAGTCGGATTGAAGTTCAATCCAATTGGCTGATTACATCAGCCAATCGGATTTTTCCTACCTTAATTCTGATTGGCTGATAGAATCCTATCAGCCAATCGGAATTCGAGGGACGCCATCTTGGATGACTAGATAATGAAGGACAGGAAAGTAAGGGGTTTATATAGCACTCACTCTCACTCAATATTGAGTGAGAGTGAGTGCTATATAAACCCCTTACTTTCCTGTCCTTCATTATCTAATCTTGTTACTTTTAAAGGGGTAGCACCGGAATTATATATTATTCCTATCTCACCTACATTCACAGTGTAGTGCCAGTTTTTTCTTTTTGGTTCCCATGCCATCTTGGATGACGTCATTTAAAGGAACCTTCATTTGGCCTTAGGACATCGGAAGAAGAGGATGGCTCCGCGTCGGCTGGATTCAAGATGGCTCCGCTCCGGTTGATTGAAGATAGAAGATGCCGCTTGGATGAAGACATCTGCCGCTTGGAGGTCCTCTTCTGCCCCGATCGGATGAAGACTTCTGCCGCTCCAGATGTCCACTTCTGGCCCATCGGTGGCCGGCTGGCTGAAGATGGCTCAAGGTAGGGTGATCTTCAGGGGGGTAGTGTTAGGTTTATTTTAGGGGGGATCGGGTGGTTTTAGAGTAGGGGTGTGTGGGTGGTGGGTTGTAATGTTGGGGGGGGGGGATTGTATTTTTTTTACAGGTAAAAGAGCTGATTACTTTGGGGCAATGCCCCGCAAAAAGCCCTTTTAAGGGCTGGTAAAAGAGCTGATTACTTTGTAATTTAGTTTAGGGTAGGGAATTTTATTATTTTGGGGGGCTTCTTTATTTTATTAGGGGGCTTAGATTAGGTGTAATTAGTTTAAAATTCTTGTAATATTTTTTTTTTGTAATTTAGTGGGCTTTTTTTTGTATTATATTTTAGTTTATTGAATTGTATTTTAGTTTAGATCATTATAGTTAATTTATTTAATTAATTTATTGATAGTGTAGTGTTAGGTGTATTTGTAACTTAGGTTAGGATTTATTTTACAGGTAAATGTGTATTTATTTTAACTAGGTAGCTATTAAATAGTTAACTATTTAATAGCTATTGTACCTAGTTAAAATAAATACAAAGTTGCCTGTAAAATAAATATAAATCCTAAAATAGCTACAATGTAACTATCCTATACTATAAAAGGCCAAGTGTGTTTGTCCGAAGCTGTCATGCGCAGTAGAGACAGCACGAGGACAAACACACCTGGCCTTGGATTCCCTACCTGATCTGCCGACTGCTGCGAGAAGAAGTGGGCATGACCGAGCATGTGCGGGGGTGTGGCTAATTGTGAAGGGGGCATGGCCTAACGTGAAGACCCTGAAGGGGGCGTGCTCTAGCGTGCAGGCCCGTGAAGGGGGCTGGGCCGGGGGCAGGGCCGTGAAAGGCCGTGGAGAGAGCTCAAACAGCTCAAAAGAGGGGAGAGGAGGGAGAGAGAGATCAAGAGGGGAGAAAGAGACAGGGGAGAGAGAGAGAGGGGAGATGGAGAGAGAAAGAGGGGAGAGAGAGAGGGGGGAGATAGCGAGAGAGAGAGGGGGGAGATAGCGAGAGAGAGGAGATGTGGGGAGAGAGAGAGGGGAGAGAAAGAGGGGAGAGAAAGAGGGGAGAGAGAGAGGGGAGACGGAGAGAGAGGGGAGAGAGAGACAGAGGGGGGAGATGGAGAGAGAGGAGAGAGAGAGGAGGGAGAGAGAGGGAGAGGGGAGAGAGAGAGAGGGGGGAGAGAGAGAGAGAGAGAGAGGAGAGAGAGGAGAGGGGAGAGAGAGAGAGGGGAGAGAGAGAGAGGGGAGAGAGAGAGAGATAGGGGAGAGAGGAGGAGAGAGAGAGGAGAGAGAGAGAGATAGGGGAGAGAGAGAGAGGAGAGAGAGAGGAGGGGGAGAGAGAGAGAGGAGAGAGAGAGAGAGAGGAGGGAGAGAGAGAGGAGGGAGAGAGAGAGGAGAGAGAGAGAGAGAGAGGTATAGAGAGAGAGATATATATATATATAGAGAGAGAGAGATATAGAGAGAGAGATATAGAGAGAGAGATATAGAGAGAGAGAGATAGAGAGAGAGATATATAGAGAGAGATATATAGAGAGAGAGATATAGAGAGAGAGAGAGAGAGATAGAGAGATATATATAGAGAGAGAGATATATAGAGATATAGAGAGAGAGAGATAGAGATATGGGACCACTGTACTGCAAAAAAAGGCCCGTGTGAACGGGCTTTAGGACTAGTTAGTTATATTGTAGCTATATTAGGGTTTATTTTACAGGTAAGTATTTAGTTTTAAATAGGAATAATTTATTTAATGATAGTAATTTTAGTTTGTTTTATTTAAATTATATTTAAGTTAGGGGGGTGTTAGGGTTAGACTTAGGTTTAGGGGTTAATAACTTTATTAGAGTAGCGGCGACGTTGGGGGCAGCAGATTAGGGGTTAATAATTGTAGGTAGGTGGCGGTAATGTTAGGGAGGGCAGATTAGGGGTTAATAAAATTTATTATAGTGTTTGCGAGGCGGGAGTGCGGTGTTTTAGGGGTTAATACTTTTATTATAGTGGCAGTGATGTCCAGTCGGCAGATTAGGGGTTAATAAATTTAGGTAGGTGGCGGCGACGTTGGGGGGTGACAGATTAGGGGTTAATAAATATAATATAGGTGTCTGCGATGTTAGGGACACCAGATTAGGGGTTAATAGCTATAATGCAGGTTGCAGCGGTGTCCGGAGCGGCAGATTAGGGGTTAATAATATAATCTAGGCGTCAGCGATAGCGGGGGTGGCAGATTAGGGGTTAATAAGTGTAAGATTAGGGGAGTTTAGACTCGGGGTTCATGTTAGGGTGTTAGGTGCAGACATAAAATTAAATTCCCAATAGGAAACAATGGGGCTGCGTTAGGAGCTGAACGCTGCTTTTTTGCAGGTGTTAGGTTTTTTTTCAGCCAGCTCAGCCCCATTGATTCCTATGGGGAAATCGTGCATGAGCACGTTTAGCCATCTTACCGCTACCGTAGGCAACGCTGGTATTGCGGGTTGAAGTGGAGCTAAATTTGGCTACACGCTCACTTATCTGAGGCTAACGCAGCCATTCAGACAACTCGTAATACCAATGTTGTCTTAAGGGTGCGCTGGAAAAAAAGGCTCGTTAGCACCGCGGGTCTTTACCGACAAAACTCGTAATCTGGGCATAAGTATTTCTTCACAACAGGAGTGAAATGTAAATTTTGATTAATTAAAGTGCCCTTATTTTTAATCGAATTTTTAAAAACTGGGCACTTTAGCATCAAAATTGACATTCACTTTAAAGACAAATTATTCAAAATAATGTCAGGAATCCCTAAATAACCCTTCACATGTGTGTAGTAATTAGAAGGCCACTAAATGCTGCTGTGCATCACACGTGTATTATGTCCAGCAGTGAATGGGTTAATTAGGGAGCTTGTAGGGTTAATTTTAGCTTAAGTGTAGTGTAGTAGACAACCCAAAGTATTGATCTAGGCCCATTTTGGTATATTTCATGCCACCATTACACTGCCAAATGCGATCAAATAAAAAAAAAATCATTCACTTTTTCACAAACTTTAGGTTTCTCACTGAAATTATTTACAAACAGCTTGTGCAATCATGGCACATATGGTTGTAAGTGCTTCTCTGGAATCCCCTTCGTTCAGAAATAGCAGACATATATGGCTATTTGTAAATAGCAAAGTGCTACTTGTACTTATTGCCCTATAACTTGCAAAAAAAGCTAAGAACGTGTAAACATTGGGTATTTCTAAACTTAGGACAAAATTTAGTAACTATTTAGCATGGGTGTTTTTTGGTGGCTGTAGATGTGTAGCAGATTTTGGGGGTCGAAGTTAGAAAAAAGTGTGTTTTTTTTTAAATTTTTCATCATATTTTATATATTTTTTTATAATACATTATATGATTAAAATAATGATATCTTTAGAAAGTCAATGTAATGGCAAGAAAAACGATATATAATATGTGTGGGTACAGTAAATGAGTAAGAGGAAAATTACAGCTAAACACAAAAACTGCAGAAATGTAAAAATAGCCCTGGTCCTTAAGGGAAGGAAATTGAAAAATGGCCTAGTCCTTAAGGGGTATATATATATATATATATATATATATATATATATATATATATATATATATATATGTATATATATGTGTGTGTGTGTATTTTAAGGAATGATCACTTTTTACAACATTTAATTCCAGGGAAACCACAGATATGGCTCCAAAAATATATTCAAAATGTAATGACCTACAAGATTTTGATACTAGCAGGTATAACTTGCAATTTTTCTAAAAAAGTTTATAAAACGTTCTCATCAATGGTTACAGGCAAGGAATAAAACAAGTAAAAACAAAATATAAATAAAACAGTTTATAAGCTGTAAAAGTAATAGTGGGATATATCTGTTTTGATATGTCTGTAACATACAGTACTTGGGGAAACATTGGGATTTATAAAAACTATAATTTTGGATCATTTTAGAAAAATCAAGAAAAAAACACAAGGGCCCTTCATTGCAATGGATGTACAAAACATAAACAAATACATTACAATGGATAAGGTTTGAAATGATTTCTATAAAGAAACAGTACTTTTAAAAAGATTAATCATATACAAATTTATGGGCAATTTGGTTTAATATGAACAAATCAGCATTCACTTGATACATGTTAGTTAATTATAACTATTACAGGGTTAAATATATAAATATTTTTTAGAATTTTTGAAAGTGCAACTTATCTTTATTCATTAAACATATATTTACTCATTAATAGTCTATTTTTTTTTATTATTTTTTTAGTAAATGGTATCAATAATTATTTTGCATGAGGACCTTCAAAAACATTCATGATCACACATTAAATGGACAATCCAGAAGATAGATTTTTCTTTTTATTCTACGGAAGTCATTTTATTTGAAATTGACACCCAGTTAAAAGTATTTGATTAAAGTTTATTGTAAGAAATCCTGCATGGTGATTGGTCGCCTTTTCCCCAAGACAAAGAAGTGGCGCTCAAAAGAGAACACTATTAAAATGATGTGTGAATAGTGATTGGGCATTTTAAAATATGTAACAGGTTTTGATTGGTGCATAATTATTTGTTAAAGCAGACCTGATTCAGAACTTCTGGTTCAGTACTTCCTAACTAAAGCCGCTCACATTTACATTGACTGGTTAATTCAAAATACAAAATAACGTCTGATTTGTTCCACCCTATAGCTGTAAGTGTTTCAGTTCTTGGAAGTCATTTTTTGTAGCTTTAATAAACACATATATAAGGAATAAACAGTTATAAATGATCAAGAATGATATAATTTCAACATTCATGATACCTGTAACACCAGTCTTATGTGTGTATAATCATTAAATTAATAAATGTTTGTACGTAAGAAAAAAAATCTAACACGTTGATATAATACTTTTATAGTAATTCACCTATATTTGTATAATCCAAGTAATCATATTTTATATCTATAGAATATATTAAGTCAGTTATAAGAGGATATATTTATCACATAAAACACTAATGATACATTTAAATAACTAGCTATTTTGTTAAAAAAAAGAATGGAAAAAAAAATACAGAATTAAGAATAATATAAAAATAAATATAATGTAAAGTGACTTAGAGTGGGTAAGTTGTTCCATTCTTCAGGAGCTTTTTTTTATGGGTATATATAATTGTTTATGCTATTGTAGTTCAATGCTGTACTGGAGCCTTATGTTTTTGTACCTTAATCTACCTTAGAAACTGGGTCCTCAGAAGACTTTCCTACCAATGTTATGAGTGTTTATTGTAAATAGGCTGAAGTATATCCTCCAGCTTATTTATGTGACTCATGTTAAAATATGTTAATACCATTTCTATTCTGGCTAAGGGTACTACTAACCTTTTGAAGACAGTGCCGTTTTTAAGGACCTATTAAATAGGAAGTTATAATCCTTTCATAGAAAGGACTTTCTGCAAGCAGGATATTTGTTTTTTTAGGCCAGCTATCTCTATTGATGATGTAGCTGCTTTTATTTTCTGGTTAACTAGTCTTTCTAAGCAGTTTTCTAATGATTCTGCCAATGAAGATTTTTTAACCTTTAGGGATTACTCAATAGTGCTAATTACTTTATTTGTGATGCTGTATTTGATATTAAGATTGTCAAGAACATGTCCTTGGAAGATCTTTCTAGGAGAGCTTCATGGCTAAAGTCCTGATCTGCTTATATGATGTCTAAATCCAGACTTTTATCTCTTTCTTTTCAGGGATATTGGTTATTGGTTCTGAATTTGATTCTATACTTTCTACTGTTACTGGAGGTAAAGGGGCTTTTCTACCTCAGGACAAGAAGTCCAAGGGGAAATCTAAAGCTTCCAATCATTTGTGTTCCCTTTGTCAGAACAAGGAACAGAAAGTTGATTCAGAAGCAAGGCTCTCTGGCTCTGGAGGCCTAGTGCTAATTGGAACAGACCTAAACAAGCCAAAATATCCACTACTACTTCCAAGTCTGCATGAAGGTTAGGTCCCCGATCCAGAAGCTCTTATAGGGGGCAGGTTATGCCTTTTTCAGGAGGCTTGGTTTCAGTCTGTTCCAGATCCCTGTGTTCTAAATATAGTTTATCAGGGTTATCAGGTTTCAGAATAAAGTTTCCCAGAGGAAGTTTTTTTCTGTCCAGTGTTTCAAGGAATCCCATAAAGGCTCAAGCCTTTTTTCAGTCATTTTACTCCAGTTCTTATGCAGGAAATGGGAATGGGGTTTTATTCAATTCTCTTAATTGTTTGAAAGAAGGATGGAACTTTCAAACCAGTTCTGGATCTAAAAGCTCTGATCAAGTTTTTCAGAAATCCTTATTTCAAAATAGAAGCTAGTAGGACTATTCTGCCTTTTGTTCAGCAAGGTCAGTTTATGTCCACAATATATTTAAAGCATGCTTCTCTTCATGCTCCAATTCACAAGGAACATTAGCAGGTTCTGAGGTTTGTCTTTCTAAGTATTTACATTTTGTTGCTCTACATCTCCAAGAATTTTCTCAAAAGTTCTGGGTTCCCTACTGTCTGTTATTACATCTGAGGGCATTGCAGTGTATCCTTACCTGGATAATATCTTTTTCTAAATCTTTATTTATCAATACTGACAAGTACAGAGTAAAATCAGACAAATTGCACTGTCTTGTTGCTGTAAAACAAAGATACATATAAACAGGTTTGTCTGCACATAGAAAATACTTCTAGAATAGATTGTCAGCACACTTTTGTCTTTTTACTTTGATGAATGATGCAAAGTAAACTGAATTGCATGTACCAAAACTATAACTAAAAACTAGAAACTAAACCTCGAAGAGCAGTATCCACCTCATTTGTAGTCCATACACGTAATAAGTATATGTTGGTATACTCAAGAAGTCCCTCTATGCCTCTACCTCTCCAATCCAAGGTCTAGTCGCCCCTGAGTTGAGCTTGAAGGAAAAATCTGTATGTTGCAGAGGAGTCAGGAGTCTAGTCAGGAGGTCCTGGGGTAAGATGTGTAGAATGCACTCCCGCTTCTTCATAAATGGAGAGGTCCTAGAGTGAATGTCAGTTATGTTATCACATAATTAAGTTGTGAGTTGTTGGAGTAGTGCCGCCTTGAACATTTGGAATGTTGGGGGGGTTGATTAGAATCCAATGTTTAAAAATTAACCTTCTAGCAACTAGTAAGGCTGTGCCTAAAAATTGAGCGTAGTGTTTAACCCCTCTCTGCAATTTCAAGAATATAACCAAATTACTATCTAGAGGCATCTCGCCACCACACCTCCCAGACAGCCAGTATACTACTGTGTTGCAAAATCTAGTTAATCATGGACACTGCCAGACCATATGTAAAACCTCAGGTTCAGGTTCCCTGCACTTAGGGCAAATGTTAGTGCTCTGAGGTACCCACTTCTGGTATATCCCTTGTGTGATATGAGTTGTGTGATAGCTTGAAATGTGAGTCCTTCATGTCTTGAGATAAAGTTGCCCTTTTTAACCAAATTAATACTGTCCATTACCTCCTGCTGTGATATGTCCTCCCCAACTATGGTAGACCATTTAACCGCTATTCCCATTATATTTGTTTGATTTGTGTTTTCTAGAATCAGTTTGTAAGTAGGAGAGATTGAGTATAAACCATGGTAGAATAGGGTTACCAAAGCAGTCAAAGACTGTGAGTGTTCAAGTATCTGCCCGTCCGCAATCAAGGAAGAGACATAATACTTTGTGTGTAAATATGCAAAATGATGACTGCTAGGTAGCCCATAAGAGGTGCTCAGGGTCTGGAAAAATGTAATCTGCTTTCTATCTAACTCCAAAAATTGGCGCATTTAGCATAATCCCCTATCTGCCCATATTTGGAAGGGTTTGGTAGTAAATCCTGCTATCAATTCAGGGTTTCCTCTGAGAGGTAAGCAGGAGGTATACATATTAGTCATATTTAGCCAATGATAGAGATTTCTCCAAGCCTTCAAAGGCTCACTAAAGGGAATGAAATTCCTCCAGAGATTATTTGCTTGTTTAGCAGAGAGATGGGGAAGCATAGCTAGAGACCATAGCGAGGCTATTTCCTTCTCATGGGCTCCTAATGTATACTGATGAGATGCGCCGAGCCAATTTAGTGAAAACTTACTTGGGCTGCCCAATTATACAATTGAAGATTGGGAAGACTTAACCTGCCATTTGCTAAACTACTTACCAGTTTATTATATCCCACTCTGTTTTTTCCTTGCCCAAATGAAGTCTAAAATCTTAGACTGTAAGAGTCTTAAATCTTTCTACTGTAAGAGGACCGGAAGCATCTGGAACACATATAACAACCGTGAAAAAATAACCATTTTAATTAGATTGACCCTCCCTGATAATGATATAGGTAGAAATTTCCAAGTAGTTAATTGGTTAACAATCCCTTCAATCAGGGGTCTATAGTTACGCCAAAATCAATAATAATGGACATCAAGACAGGTATATTAACCTTAGGTTCAGACACAAAAAGGATCATATCAGCATAGAGAGACAAATTTAATCTCTCTCCACCAATCGCTAGGCCATCTGTCCATTCACGAATCACACATGCCAAGGGTACTATAGCCAAATCGAACAGAAGGGGCGATAAAGGGCATCCTTGTCTTGTGCCTCTGTTTAATGGGAAGGTAGGGGATAATTCGCCATTGATGATTACAGCTGATCGGGGTTCTGCGTATAAATATTTTATAGTTGTGAAAAAGTTACCTCCCACCCTAAATTTAGATAAAGTGGTATATAAGAATTCTCATAACATTTTTATTGAATGTTTTTTCCGTGTTGATCACCAACAAACATATGCCGGTGACCGACGCGGTCGTGGCTTTAGGGTTCCTTCTTTCCAGAAGTGTGACAAAACCAATTGCACCTTTCTGGCATTGACTACTGATGACCTGCCCCTAACAAATCCCGTCTGATCAGGGCTTATCACGCTAGACATCACTCTACCCAATCTATCTGCTAAAATTTCGGTAAACAACTTATAGTCGTTAGTAAGGAGGGATATTGGGCGATATGACTCTGGGAGTAGGGGATTTCTATCGGGCTTAGGAATAGTGGTGATTTAAGCCTCCATGAAGCTTTTGGAGGGGGGGTATCCTTCCTTCAAGGATAGCATTAAATAGAATAGTCAAAGAATTTGTAATTACTGGGCACAGAAGTTTATAAAATTCTCCCCGAAGTCCGTCAGGACCCTGAGATTTGCCTAAAGGTAAATCCTTAATTGCCTTTTCAATTTCCTCTGATGAAATTGGACTGTTAAGGGAATCTACTTGTCTTTCAGTAAGTTTCGGGAGTGTAACCTGATTCCAAATTTTTTTACTATCGCTAGAATCTACCTCCTGTGCGCTAAAAAGATTTTTGTAAAAGGTATTCTATATTTCCTGTATTTTGATTGGATCAGACTGAACTGCTGCTCCATCATGAATGGCCAAGACAGTATTGGCAAGTCTAGAGAGAAGAGTCACGAATGTTAAATATTTACTCGATTTATTCCCAAACCAATAGAATCTGGCTCTTACTCTATCTGTGGATCTTTGTGCCTGATGGAGTAAAAAGCTATCTCTTTGCTTTTTAATTTGTTTAAATAAGATTCTATTCTCTACTGTTGGATATTTTAAATATTTATTTTGCGCATTAAGAAGTTGTCTAAGAAGTAGTGATTCTTTTGCTTTACTTTTGTTTGGGACACCAGCTGCATAATTTGTAATAACACCCCGAAGGACCGCCTTGGCTGCTTGCCAAAATAATAATGGGTTATTTAAGTGTTGAGTATTTATAGCTTCATATGCATTCCATTCCCCTATTAGGTATCTAAGCAAATTTGTATCCTTATATAAATGATGGAGAAAGACCCATCTATTTTGTTTACGTTGGACACTGTAAGATTTCAGGGTTAATTTGACATGCGCATGATCCGAGAAAGTGACAGGACCTATAACAACATCTCCAGCCCTGGGCCTATATGTATCAGAAATAAGGTACCAAACAAATGTCCACAGTGCTGGTACATAAAGAAATCTTCTTTTATTGTTTAAACAGACATCAAAATAGCTACGTTTCGGGTTAACAACCCTTATTCATGCTTTATACATATACATCAAATGTCACACTTTTAAAACTGTTGAAATTTGCGCCAACCACATTAATGGAGCTCTGCTGCCGAAATAAGGAAAAAATCTATTTGTGATAGTGAACACTTAGAGGGGGATATACAAGTAAAGTCTCTGGTCTCTGGATTTTTTTCTCTCCATACATCAATCAAAGAGAGAGCATGTTTAAATTTATTTAAAATGTTTGTATCCTTGCGTGTATATGGAATCAGTGGCAATATTGGTGACTGGCTTGAAGGATTCCTTAACCTATTTAAAGGTACCTGGGGGGCAATGTTATAGTCTCCCCCCACTACCAGTGGTAATGCTGCATACTTCAACAATTTCCTTTGTAGCCTGAGCCATAATTGAGTTTTCTTTCATGTAATTGGCAAGAGTCCATGAGCTAGTGACGTATGGGATATACAATCCTACCAGGAGGGGCAAAGTTTCCCAAACCTCAAAATGCCTATGAATACACCCCTCACCACACCCACAATTTAGTTTTACAAACTTTGCCTCCTATGGAGGTGGTGAAGTAAGTTTGTGCTTGATTTTCTTCTGTGATATGCGCTTCTCAGCATTTTGAAGCTCGATTCCTCTCAGAGTACAGTGAATGTCAGAGGGATGTGAAGGGAGTATTACCTATTGAATTCTATGTTTTTTCTTGCGGGAAATCTTTTCATAGGTTCTCTGTTATTGGTCGTAGAGATTCATCTCCTACCTCATATTCCATTACCTCTACTGATAACTGTTTCAGTACTAGTTTGGCTATCTGCTATATGAGGATGGGTGTCTTTCGGTAAGGTCTAAATATATGTATTGTACTTAAATTTGCCATGAGTCAGGTTTATGTATATTTCCTTTTTTCTTCAAAATTGACTGTTTTCATTCATTTTCATGGGCAAAATTTAGGCACGCAAGGCCGCAAATTGCTGATATTTATTGCGTCATTTTTGGCGCGAAGGTACGTTTGGTGGCGCAAATTCGTCATTTGCAGCGTCTTAGTTGACCCCAGGTTTCCTTGCACAGGGTTGCGTCTGCTATGACGCGAGTTGCGTCATTTCCAGATGTTGTTAGTGCCAAAAAAAATTGTTTTGCGTTGCGCGTCATACTTGGCGCCAAATAATTTTATTATTTTAACCCCACTTCCTATGCCTCTTGCCTTTTTCTATGCTCAGAGGGCTATGCTGTTTGCATTTTTTTTTCCATTCGTGAATCTGCCATAGAAGGAAATTGATCATTTTGCTTTATATGTTGTTTTTTCTCTTACATTTGCAAGATGTCTCAATCTGATCCTGTCTCAGAAACCACTGTTGGATCCCTGCTGCCTGATAACAGTTCTACCAAAGATAAGTGTATCTGTTGTAAGTTAGCTGAGATTATATCTCCAGCTGTAGTATGTAATAGTTGTCATGATAAGCTTTTACATGCAGAGAATGTATCCATCAGTACTAGTACAATGCCTATTGTTCCTTCAACATCTAATGTACATGATATCCCTGTGAATATAAAAGATTTTATTGCTGATGCGATTCAGAAGGCTTTGTCTGCCATTCCGCCTTCTAATAAACGTAAAAGGTCTTTTAAAACTTCTCATAAAGATGATGAATTTTCAAATGACCGAAAACATACTGAATTATCCTCCTCTGATGAGGATCTATCTGATTTAGAAAATCCTACCTCAGATATTGACACTGACAAATCTACTTATCTCTTTAAGATGGAGTATATTCGTTCCTTGTTGAAAGAAGTGTTAATTACTTTGGATATTGAGGAAACTAGTCCTCTTGATATTAAAACTAGTAAACATTTAAATTCTGTTTATAAACCTCCTGTGGTTACTCCAGAAGTTTTTCCAGTTCCTGATGCTATTTCTGATATGATTTCAATGGAATGGAATAGGCCTGGTACTTCTTTTATTCCTTCTTCTAGGTTTAAAAAGTTGTATCCTTTGCCAGCAGCCAGATTGGATTTCTACTCTTGCCAAACGTACTACTATCCCTATGGAAGATAGCACTTCCTTTATGGATCGTTTAGATAGGAAACTTGAATCTTATCTAAGGAAAGCTTATTTATTTTCTGGCTATCTTCTCAGGCCTGCAATTTCTATAGCTGATGTTGCAGCTGCATCAACCTTCTGGTTGGAAAACTTAGCGCAACAGGAAACGAATTCTGATTTTTCTAGCATTGTTCCCTTGCTTCAACATGCTAATCATTTTATCTGATATCATCAAAATTGATGTTAAATCTATGTCTTTAGCTATTTTAGGTAGAAGAGATTTGTGGCTCAAATATTGGAATGCTGACATGGTATCTAAGTCTAGATTACTATCTCTTTCTTTCCAAGGTAACACTAACAATTTATTTGGTTCTCAGTTGGATTCCATTATTTCAACTGTCACTGGGGGAAGGTAGTTTTTTTACCTCAGGATAAAAGATCTAAAGGTAAATCTAACGCTTCTGATCGTTTTTGTTCTTTTTGACAGAATAAGGAACAGAAACCAAATCCTTCCCCTAGGAATCAGGTTCCAATTGGAAGCCATCTTCATGTTGGAATAAATCCAAGCCTTTTAAGAAACCAAAGCCAGCCCCCAAGTCTGCATGAAAGTGTGGCCCTCATTCCAGTTCAGCTGGTGGGGCAGATTATGTGTTTGAGATCTAGAGCTTTCAGGGGTAATTACACCAGTTCCGTTTCAGGAACAGGGTCTGGAGTTTTATTCAAATCTATTCATTGTCCCAAAGAAAGAAAGTTCATTCAGGCCAGTTCTGGATCTGAAAATATTGAACTGTTTTGTAAGAGTGCCAACTTTCAAAATGGTGACTATAAGGACTATTCTACCTTTTGTTCAGGAAGGTCATTATACTGAATGTCCACGATAGATTTACAGGATGCATATCTTCACATTCCGATTCATCCAGATCACTATCGGTTTCTGAGATTCTCTTTTCTAGACAAGCATTACCAATTTGTCGCTCTTCCATTTGGCCTAGCGAAAGCTCCAATAATTTTTTCAAAGGTTCTCGGTGCCCTACTCTCTGTAATCAGAGAACAGGGTATTGTGGTGTTTCCTTATTTGGATGATATCTTGGTACTAGCTCAGTCTTTACATTCTGCAGAATCTCACACAAATCAACTAGTGTTGTTTCTTCAAAGACATGGTTGGAGGATCAATTTACCAAAAACTTAGTGATTCCTCAGACAAGGGTCACCTTTTTAGGTTTCCATATAGATTCAGTGTCCATGACTCTGTCTCTAACAGACGAGACAAATAAAATTGTTTTCAGCTTGTTGGAACCTTCAGTCTCAGTCATTCCCTTCAGTGGCTTTGTGCATGGAGGTTTTAGGTCTCATGACTGCAGCATCGGACACGATCCCCTTTGCTCGTTTTCATATGAGACCTCTCCAGCTTTGTATGCTGAATCAATGGTGCAGGGATTATACAAAGATATCACAATTAATATCCTTAAATCCCAATGTTCAACTCTCTCTGACTTGGTGGTTAGACCACCATTGTATAGTTCAAGGAAGGGGCCTCCTTTGTTTGTCCAACCTGGACTGTAATCACAACAGATGCAAGTCTTTCAGGTTGGGGAGCTGTCTGGTGATCTCTGACAGCACAAGGGGTTTGGAAATCTCAAGAGGTGATGTGTTTTTTCAGATTGTTCAGATGTGGGATCTTCCAGAAATAGATCTGATGGCTTCCCATCTGAACAAGAAACTTCCCAGGTACCTGTCCAGGTACCCTCAAGCGGAGTCGGTGGATGCGTTAGCAGTTCCTTGGTTTTAACAACCTGCTTATATCTAGTTCTTCTTCCAAAAGCGATCTCCAAGATCATCATGGAACATTTGTTTGTGTTTCTTGTAGCACCAGCATGGCCTCACAGGTTCTGGTATGCGGACCTTGTCCGAATGTCCAGTTGTCAACCTTGACCACTTCTTTTAAGACCAGATCTTCTGTCTCAAGGAGCGTTTTCCCATCAGGATCTCAAATCATTAAATTTGAAGGTATGGAAATTGAATGCTTAGTCATAGAGGTTTCTCTGACTCAGTGATTAATACTATGTTACAGGCTCGTAAATCTGTTTCTAGGAAGATTTATTATTGAGTTTGGAAGACATATTTCATGGTGTTCTTCTCATAAATTCTTCTGGCATTCTTTTAGAATTTTTAGAATTCCTAGAATTTTACAGTTTCTTCAGGATGGTTTGGATAAAGGTTTGTCTGCAAGTTCCTTGAAGGGACACATCTCTGCTCTTTCTGTTTTATTTCACAGAAAGATTGCTAAACTTCCTGATATTCACTATTTTGTTCAGGCTTTGGTCCATATCAAGCCTGTCATTAAATCAATCACTCCTCCTTGGAGTCTTAATTTGGTCCTGAGAGCTTTACAGGCTCCTCCTTTTGAGCCTATGCATTCTTTGGATATTAAACTACTTTCTTGGAAAGTGTTGTTCTTTTTGGCTATCTATTCTGGTAGAAGAGTTTCTGAATTATCTGCTCTTTCTTGTGAGTCACCTTTTCTGATTTTTTCATCAAGATAAGGCAGTTTTGCAGACTTTTTTTTAATTTTTACCTAAAGTTGTGAATTCTAACAACATTAATAGGGAAATTGTTGTCCCCTCTTTGTGTCCCAATCCTAAGAATTCTTTGGAGAGATCATTACATTCTCTGGATGTTGTAAGAGCTTTGAAATATTATGTTGAAGCTACTAAAGATTTCAGGACTTCTAGTATATTTGTTGTCTTTTCTGGTTCTAGGAAAGGTCAGAATCTTGGTTATAGCTTTTGATTCATAAGGCTTATGTGGAGCCGGGTCAGGCCCCGCCTCAGAGAATCACAGCTCATTCTACTAGATCAGTCTCCACTTTGTGGGCTTTTAAGAATGAAGCTTCAGTTGATCAGATTTGCAAAGCAGCGACTTGGTCTTCTTTGCATACAGTTATTAAATTCTACCGTTTGATGTATTTGCCTCTTTGGAAGCAGTTTTTGGTAGAAAAGTTCTTCAGGCAGCTGTTTCAGTTTGATTCCTCTGCTTATGTTTTAAGTTTTTTTCTTTTCAATTATAAGAAAAACTTATTCTTTTGGTTGTGGATTTAATTTTTCAGCGGAAATTTTTTTATCCCTTCCTCTCCAGTGACTCTTCTGTGGAGTTCCACATCTTGGGTATTACTATCCCATACGTCACTAGCTCATGGACTCTTGCCAATTACATGAAAGAAAACATAATTTATGTAAGAACTTACTTGATAAATTAATTTCTTTCATATTGGCAAGAGTCCATGAGACCCACCCTTTTTTTGGTGGTTATGTTTTTTGTACAAAGCACAATTATATTTCCAATTCCCTTTTTTTGATGCTTTTTACTCCTTTTTTTCTATCACCCCACTACTTGGCTATTCGTTAAACTGAATTGTGGCTGTGGTGAGGGGTGTATTTATAGGCATTTTGAGGTTTGGGAAACTTTGCCTCTCCTGGTAGGATTGTATATCCCATACGTCATTAGCTCATGGAATCTTGCCAATATGAAAGAAATGAATTTATCAGGTAAGTTCTTTCATAAATTATGTTTTATCCAGTAACGGACCATATACCCCCACCAGCACAAAGTGAATGCCTCCTATCTTAAGTTTTAAGATAACAAATCTGCCGTCATCATCTAGCTCTGAACGCATAATTCTATATTCCATCCCATTTTTAAAGAGTATTGCAACTCCCCTGGCTCTCTTATTTTCAAATGAGGTGCCTATGACTTCCTGTACCCATCCCTGTTTAAGCTTTTGGTGCTCCTCAACATTTAAATGAGTTTCCACTAGCACTGCTATGTATGCATTCTGGGCCCTAAGAGTTCGCAAAATGTTTTTTCATTCTATTGGAAAGGTTATCCCCCCCCCCTCATTCCAAGAGAATTAGCCATCTGTATATTTGTGAATTGCTATAAAATGCCCAGAATGGACACTGAAAGATAGTAGTATATCCCTAGTAATAATAGTAGTAGTAGGTGTATGTTGTGTAGGGTCTTACTAGTTAGGAGTTGTCGGTTAAGTCAAGGAGGGGTAGGCATCAGTATTAAGTCCTTCTGGTCTTTAAGGTGGCAAAAGCAAGGTGGTATCTGTTGGACAATATCTTGGTTCAAGCTTCATCTTTTCATTTAGCAGAATCTCACAATAACAGACTGTTGTTATATCTTCAACAGCATGGTTGGAAGATCAATTTTCTAAAGAGTTTTTTGGTGCCTCAAACAAAGACTACTTTGTCAGATCATAGAAGGCTAAAATTGGTGTCAGCTTTTCTCATTCTTCAGTCTCTCTCTCTTTTCCTTCTGTTGCTCTTTGTATTAAAATACTGTCTCTTATAATTGCAGCTTCAGATGCAATTTTATTTACTCAATTTCACGAGACCTCTACAGCTTTGTATGCTTCGCCAGTGGAGCAGGGATTATATTTAGCTGTCTCAAAAGATTTTTTCTGGATCACAGAAAGACAGCGCCTGACTTAGTGGCTGGCTCATTTTGTTAATGACGCTTTTTTGATTGACCTAGACTGTGATCTCTACAGATTCAAACCTTTCAGGTTAGGGAGCTGTTTGGGGGTCTCTGAGAGAACAAGGGGTTTGGGCTCCTCAGGAGGTGAGGTTGCCAATAAATATTCTAGAACTCTGTGCTATTTTCAGAGCTTTTCAGACTTGGCCTCTGTTGAAAAAGGAGTTCTATATCAATTTTCAATCAGACAATGTCACATCTACTGTATATCAATCATTAGCGGGGAACTCGCAGTTCCCTAGCCATGAGGGAAGTGTCTTGAATTCTCTCATGGGCTAAAGCGAATTATTGTCTTATTTCTGCAGTTCATATTCCTGGAGTAGTCAACTAGAAAGCAGATTTTCGTCAGTCTTTACACCCAGGGGAATGGTCTCTTTACCAGGATGTGTTTAATCAGATTGTAGGTCTTTGGGGTCTTTTGGGGCCTGCTTGAGTGCTGGAACATTACCTTTAAATGGTCTTTGGGGTCTCCCAGCGATAGATCTGATGGCTTCTCGGTTAAATAACAAGCTTTCCAGGTACTTTGTGAGCTCCTGGTACCTTCAGGTGGAGTTTGTGGATGCTCTAGTAGCTCATTGGTCATTTCAGCTTCCTCCTCTGGTTCTTCTTCCAAGAGTGATTTCCAAGATAAGACTAGAGAACTTGTCATTAATCCTGATTGCCCCAGCTTGGCCTCGCAGGATTTGGTATGCAAATCTGGTTCAGATGTTCAGTTACCCACCTTGGCCTCTTCCTTTATGGCCAGACCTTCTGTCTCAAGATCTGTTTTTCCCTCCGGATCTCAAATCTCTAAGCTTGATGGCTTGGAGGTTCGTTTTTAAGCATAGATGTTTTTCTGATTCTGTGATTAAGATTTTGATCCAGGCTCATAAGCCTGTGATAAGGAAGATTTATCATAAATTCTGGAAGGCTTTTATTTTTTGGTGTATGCATCAAGGTTTTTCCTGGCATTCTTTTAGAATTCCTAGAATTTTGCCACTTGAAGTTGTGGTTGGATATTTTCTACAACTACACTTGTGCAGCTGGTACAGCTCTCAATCTTTACCATCAGTTCTTCTAAGTAGCGACGCAGAAGTGTGCGGCTGGTAAATTACATAGGGCTTATGGTGTAGCACCTATTGGCTGCACCAGATGCCTGTCATATTGTGGAAAAAATGGATTTCACACGGAGGCGTCTGACAAACAGGTCAGGGGGAAATAAAGAAGTTATTTTTATTTCAAACATAACATGTTAAAGGAAAATAAGTGTCTCAATACAAATGTATTAACTAAAGCTTTAATATAGCAAAATGTAGATATTTAGAATTTACCATCACTTTAATGTTCTGTATATATGCATATATAGAAAAAAACTGTGCAAGTGTTTCATTACTTCTGACTTTTCTATCTCTGTTGACGGCATCCCCATCGCCACAAATCCGATGCCTCGAAGTTGCACTTGACTCAAATCGATCCTTCGTCCCCCACATCCAATCGCTTTCTTCATCCGGCTGCAACCACCTACGCAATATTTCCAAGATTCGCCCTTTTCTGAGCGCTAACACCACAAAGCAAATAATCCACTCCCTTGTTATTTCCCGACTTGACTATATATATATATATATATATATATATATATATATAAAGACATATATGCACATATAAACACATACATACATATGTATACAAATATAGACAAATATATATACAGGTGTACCTCGGAGATATTGCGGGTTTGGTTCCAGACCACCACAATAAAGGGAATATAGCAATAAAGTGAGTCACACTATTTTTTGGTTTCCCAGTGCATATACAAGTTATATTTACACTATATTGTAGTCTATTAAGTGTGCAATAGCATTATGTCTAAAAAAAACAATGTACATACCTTAATTTAAAAATACTTTATTGCTAAAAAAATGCTATCATCTGAGCCTTCAGCGAGTCATAATCTTTTTGCTGGTGGTGTGTGTATATAGGTCTGTACATATGTGTATTCATGTGTATTTATGTGTTTATATGTGAATGTATGTTGGTAAAATGGCGCACATAGACTTGCTCGACTCAGGGTTGCCACAAACATTTAATTTGTAAAAAAAGCAATATCTGTGAAGCACAATAAAGCGAAGTGCAATAAAACGAGGTATTCCTGTGTATATATGTATGCATGTGTATATATATATATATATATATATATATATATATATATCTTTCATGTAATTGGCAAGAGTCCATGAGCTAGTGACATATGGGATATACAATCCTATCAGGAGGGGCAAAGTTTCCCAAACCTCAAAATGCCTATAAATACACCCCTCACCACACCCACAATTCAGTTTTTACAAACTTTGTCTCCTATGGAGGTGGGGAAGTAAGTTTATGCTAAGATTTCTACGTTAATATGCGCTTCTCAGCATTGTTGAAGCCCGATTCCTCTCAGAGTACAGCGAATGTCAGAGGGACGTGAAGGGAGTATCACTTATTGAATATGATGATTTCCCTAACGGGGTCTATTTCATAGGTTCTCTGTTATCGGTCGTAGAGATTCATCTCCTACCTCCCTTTTCAGATTGACGATATACTCTCAAATTTACCATTACCTCTACTGATAACTGTTTTAGTACTGGTTTGGCTATCTGCTATATGTGGATAGGTGTCTTTTGGTAAGTATGTTTTTTATTACTTAAGACACCTCAGCTATGGTTTGGCACTTTATTCATTTATAGAAAGTTCTGAATATATGTATTGTATATTTGCCATGAGTCAGGTCCATGACTTTCCTTCTGCAGACTGTCAGTTTCATATTTGGGGAATATAAACATTTTTTTTTAAAGAAAAATTTTTCTTACCTGGGGTTTAGTCTTTTTTTCAATTGACTACTTCTTGCAAATTGCGGGCGGTATTAGGCCCGCGGGTGCGTCAAATGCTAAACTTTATTGCATCATTCTTGGCGCGGAAATATTTTTGGCGCAAAAAAATACGTCTATGACGCAACTTCGTCATTTCCGGCGTCATACTTGACGCCAAGACCTTTCACACGGTTGCGTCATTAGTGACGCGAGTGTGTCATTTCCGGTTATTTTTGGCGCCAAAAAAGTTTGTTATGTTGTGCGTCATACTTGGCGCCAAACTTTTTCATTATTTCAATACCCCATTAATGTTTGCTTCCTGCCTTTTTTTCTATCAGAGGGCTATGCTATTTGCATTTTTTCCCATTCCTGAAACTGTCATATAAGGAAATAGATAATTTTGCTTTATATGTTGTTTTTTCTCTTACATTTTGCAAGATGTCTCAATCTGATCCTGCCTCAGAAGTTTCTGCTGGAACATTGCTGCCTGACATCGGTTCTACCAAAGCTAAGTGCATTTGTTGTAAAATTGTAGAAATTATTTCGCCGAATGTCACTTGTAATAGTTGTCATGATAAACTTTTACATGCAGATAGTGTATCCATCAGTAATAGTACATTGCCACAGTTGCAGTTCCTTCAACTTCTAATGTGCATGATATACCTGTAAATTTTAAAGAATTTGTTTCTGATACTATCCTGAAGGCTTTGTCTGCATTTCCACCTTCTAATAAACGTAAAAGGTCTTTTAAAACTTCTCATTTAGTTGCTGAAATTTCAAATGACCAACAATATAATAATTTATCCTCTTCTGATGAGGATCTATCTGATACAGAAGATCCTTCTTCAGATATTGACACTGACAAATCTACTTATTTATTTAAAATAGAGTATATGCGTTCTTTATTAAAAGAAGTGTTAATTACTTTGGATATTGAGGTAACCAGTCCTATTGACATTCAGTCTAATAAATGTTTAAAAGCTGTTTTTAAACCTCCTGTGCTTTCTCCAGGGGTTTTTACTATTCCTGAGGCTATTTCTGATATGATTTCTAAGGAATGGAATAAGCCAGGTACTTCTTTTATTCCTTTTTCAAGGTTTAAAAAATTGTATCCTTTACCAGCAAAATCTATAGAGTTTTGGGAAAAAATCCCCAAAGTTGATGGGGCTATTTCTACTCTTGCTAAATGTACCACTATTCCTATGGAAGATAGTACTTCCTTTAAGGATCCTTTAGATAGGAAGCTTGAATCTTATCTAAGGAAGGCCTATTTATATTCAGGTCATCTTCTCAGACCTGCAATTTCTTTGGCTGATGTTGCGGCTGCATCAACTTTCTGGTTGGAGAATTTAGCGCAAGAGGAATTGGATTCTGACTTATCTAGCATAACAGGGAGTGCAGAATTATTAAGCAAGTTGTATTTTTGAGGATTAATTTTATTATTGAACAACAACCATGTTCTCAATGAACCCAAAAAACTCATTAATATCAAAGCTGAATATTTTTGGAAGTAGTTTTTAGTTTGTTTTTAGTTTTAGCTATTTTAGGGGGATATCTGTGTGTGCAGGTGATTATTACTGTGCATAATTATTATAACAAAAAACAAATATATACCCATTTCAATTATTTATTTTTACCAGTGAAACCAATATAACATCTCAACATTCACAAATATACATTTCTGACATTCAAAAACAAAACAAAAACAAATCAGTGACCAATATAGCCACCTTTCTTTGCAAGGACACTCAAAAGCCTGCCATCCACGGATTCTGTCAGTGTTTTGATCTGTTCACCATAAACATTGCGTGCAGCAGCAACCACAGCCTCCCAGACACTGTTCAGAGAGGTGTACTGTTTTCCCTCCTTGTAAATCTCACATTTGATGATGGACCACAGGTTCTCAATGGGGTTCAGATCAGGTGAACAAGGAGGCCATGTCATTAGATTTTCTTCTTTTATACCCTTTCTTGCCAGCCACGCTGTGGAGTACTTGGACGCGTGTGATGGAGCATTGTCCTGCATGAAAATCATGTTTTTCTTGAAGGATGCAGACTTCTTCCTGTACCACTGCTTGAAGAAGGTGTCTTCCAGAAACTGGCAGTAGGACTGGGAGTTGAGCTTGACTCCATCCTCAAACCGAAAAGGCCCCACAAGCTCATCTTTGATGATACCAGCTCAAACCAGTACTCCACCTCCACCTTGCTGGCGTCTGAGTCGGACTGGAGCTCTCTGCCCTTTACCAATCCAGCCATGGGCCCATCCATCTGGCCCATCAAGACTCACTCTCATTTCATCAGTCCATAAAACCTTAGAAAAATCAGTCTTGAGATATTTCTTGGCCCAGTCTTGACGTTTCAGCTTGTGTGTCTTGTTCAGTGGTGGTCGTATTTCAGCCTTTCTTACCTTGGCCATGTCTCTGAGTATTGCACACCTTGTGCTCTTGGGCACTCCAGTGATGTTGCAGCTCTGAAATATGGCCAAACTGGTGGCAAGTGGCATCTTGGCAGCTGCACGCTTGACTTTTCTCAGTTCATGGGCAGTTATTTAGCGCCTTGGTTTTTCCACACGCTTCTTGCGACCCTGTTGACTATTTTGAATGAAACGCTTGATTGTTCGATGATCACGCTTCAGAAGCTTTGCAATTTTAAGAGTGCTGCATCCCTCTGCAAGATATCTCACTATTTTTGACTTTTCTGAGCCTGTCAAGTCCTTCTTTTGACCCATTTTGCCAAAGGAAAGGAAGTTACCTAATAATTATGCACACCTGATATAGGGTGTTGATGTTATTAGACCACACCCCTTCTCATTACAGAGATGCACATCACCTAATATGCTTAATTGGTAGTAGGCTTTCGAGCCTATACAGCTTGGAGTAAGACAACATGCATAAAGAGGATGATGTGGTCAAAATACTCATTTGCCTAATAATTCTGCACTCCCTGTATTCACTTACTGCAATATGCTAATCATTTTATTTGTGATGCCATTTTTGATATTATCAAAATTGATGTTATATCCATGTCTTTAGCTATACTAGCTAGAAGAGCTTTGTGGCTTAAATCTTGGAATGCTGATATGACTTCTAAATCTAGATTACTATCTCTTTCTTTTCAAGGTAATAATTTATTTGGTTCTCAGTTGGATTCTATTATTTCAACTGTCACTGGGGGAAAGGGAGTTTTTCTGCCTCAGGATAAAAAACCTAAGGGTAAATCTAAGGCTTCTAACCATTTTCGTTCCTTTCGTCAGAATAAGGAGCAAAAACTCAATCCTCCCCCCCAAGGAATCTGCTTCCAATTGGAAGCCTTCCTCAAATTGGAATAAATCCAAGCCATTTAGGAAACCAAAGTCAGCCCCTAAGTCTGCATGAAGGTGCGGCCCTCATTCCAGCTCAGCTGGTAGGGGGCAGATTAAGGTTTTTCAAGGATATTTGGATAAAATCTGTCCAAAATCAATGGATTCAGAGCATTATCTCTGAAGGGTATCGAATAGGATTCAGAGTAAGACCTCCTGTGAGAAGATTTTTTCTCTCACGTATCCCAGCAAATCCAGTAAAAGCTCAGGCTTTCCTGAAGTGTGTTTCAGACCTGGAGTCTTCAGGGGTAATCATGCCAGTTCCTCTTCAGGAACAAGGTTTGGGGTTTTATTCAAATCTATTCATTGTCCCAAAGAAAGAAAATTCATTCAGACCAGTTCTGGATCTGACAATTTTGAATCGTTATGTAAGAGTACCAACTTTCAAGATGGTGATTATAAGGACTATTCTATTTTGTTCAGCAAGGACATTATATGTCCACAATAGACTTGCACGATGCATACCTTCAGATTCCGATTCATCCAGACCATTATCAGTTTCTGAGATTCTCTTTTCTAAACAAGCATTACCAATTTGTTGCTCTTCCATTTGGCCTAGCGACAGCTCCAAGAATCTTTTCAAAGGTTCTGGGTGCCCTACTCTCTGTAATCAGAGAACAGGGTATTGCGGTGTTTCCTTATTTGGACGATATCTTGGTACTAGCTCAGTCTTTACTTACTGCAGAATCTCACACAAATCAACTAGTGTTGTTTCTTCGGAAACATGGTTGGAGGATCAATTTACCAAAAAGTTTCTTGATTCCTCAGACAAGGGTCACCTTTTTAGGCTTCCAGATAGATTCAGTGTCCATGACTCTGTCTCTAACAGACAAGAGACGTTTAAAATTGGTTGCAGCCTGTCGGTACCTTCAGTCTCAGTCATTCCCTTCAGTGGCTATGTGCATGGAAGTTTTAGGTCTCATGACTGCAGCATCGGACGCGATCCCCTTTGCTCGTTTTCACATGAGACCTCTTCAGCTTTGTATGCTGAATCAATGGTGCAGGGATTATACAAAGATATCACAATTAATATCCTTAAATCCCAATGTACGACACTCTCTGACTTGGTGGATAGATCACCATCGTTTAGTTCAAGGGGCTTCTTTTGTTCGACCAACCTGGACTGTGATCACAACAGATGCAAGTCTTTCAGGTTGGGGAGCTGTTTGGGGATCTCTGACAGCACAAGGGGTTTGGAAATCTCAAGAGGCGAGATTACCAATAAATATTTTAGAACTCCCTGCAATTCTCAGAGCTCTTCAGTTTTGGCCTCTGTTAAAGAGAGAACCGTTCATTTGTTTTCAGACAGACAATATCACAACAGTGGCATATGTCAATCATCAGGGTGGGACTCACAGTCCCCAAGCTATTAAAGAAATATCTTGGATACTTGTTTGGGCGGAATCCAGCTCCTGTCTAATCTCTGCGGTGCATATCCCAGGTGTAGACAATTGGGAGGCGGATTATCTCGGTCGCCAGACTTTACATCCAGGGGAGTGGTCTCTCCATCCAGATGTGTTTTCTCAGATTGTTCAGATGTGGGGTTTTCCAGAGATAGATCTCATGGCCTCTCATCTAAACAAGAAACTTCCCAGATACCTGTCCAGGTCCAGGGATGTTCAGGCGGAAGCAGTGGATGCACTGACACTTCCTTGGTGTTATCATCCTGCTTACATTTTCCCGCCTCTAGTTCTCCTTCCAAGAGTGATCTCCAAAATCATCATGGAACAATCATTTGTGTGGCTAGTGGCTCCAGCATGGCCACACAGGTTTTGGTATGCGGATCTGGTTCGGATGTCCAGTTGCTCGCCTTGGCCACTTCAATTATGGCCAGACCTACTATCTCAAGGTCCGTTTTTCCATCCTCAAATCATTAAATTTGAAGGTATGGAAATTGAACGCTCAGTACTAAGTCATAGAGGTTTCTCTGACTCAGTGATTAATACTACAAGCTCGTAAATCTGTTTCTAGAAAGATTTATTATAGAGTTTGGAAGACTTATATTTCATGGTGTTCTTCTCATAAATTCTCCTGGCATTCTTTTAGAATTCCTATAATTTTACAGTTTCTTCAGGATGGTTTGGATAAGGGTTTGTCTGCAAGTTCCTTGAAAGGACAAATCTCCACTGTTTCTGTTTTATTTCACAGAAAGATTGCTATACTTCCTGATATACACTGTTTTGTACAGGCTTTAGTTCGTATTAAGCCTGTTATCAGGGGCAGGTTCTACACAGGGCCCCCCAGGGGCCAGTGCCCCTGTAAAAATGTCCCTGGCCCCCCTGAGCTGGCCACTGAGCTGACTGAAAAATACCGGACAAGATCAAGGCTATTTATCTGCTTCCCTGTCCCTGAAACGGTGTCTAGTCAAAGCGTGGGGTTAACAAAGTGAAGTAAAACGTGTGCTCCCTCCCCTTTCAGAGATGTGCTACAGTTCCCGGGTTGTTGTGGGGGTGGGGAGTCTTACAGCTGCAGTCTGCAGACAAGAGTTCCAGAAGTGTCACTGGTTGGTTTTGCAGACGTTCTCTCTAGCCTGTACACTGCCATAACAGAATAGATGTAAGTCTGCCCTCTCACCTCCACAACTCTATAATGACTGCTGGAGTGTTTTCCTTATTTTTTCTAATATATGTAAATAATTATTTGCCACCATTTTCATTGAATGTGCTATCTGAACTATGTTGCACTAGTTAAGTGCATAGATTTCTTTTTTTATTTTTTATTTTTTCTACTTAGTGTGTGTATGTATGTGTATGTATGTATGTGTGTAAGTGTATATAGATGTATGGATGTGTATATATATATATATATATATATATATATGTGTGTGTGTATGTGTATATATATATATATATATATATGTATATTATATAATTGTGTGTATATGTGTATGGTTGTGTGTGTGTATGTATGTATGTATGTGTATATATATATATATATATATATATGTGTGTGTATATGTGTGTGCATGTATGTGTGTGTTTGTATGTATGTGTGTGTATGTGTGTTTGTGTGTGTATGTGTGTGTATATATGTGTGTGTATGTACGTGTGTATATATGTGTATGGATGTTTGTGTGTATGTGTATATATGTGTATGCATGGTGTATGTGTGTGTATGTATATGTGCGTGTATTAATGTATATATATTTATAATTTGTGTGTGTGTATATATATATATATATATATATATATATATATGTGTGTGTGTATATATGTGAATGAATGTGAATGGATGTGTGTATATACAGTATGTGTGTGTGTACATATATACACATACACACACATATATATATATATATATATATATATATACACATATATACACACACATACACACAAAAATTATAAATATAAATACATTTATACACACACACACACACACACATATATATATATATATATATATATATATATATATATAATTTGTTTCCGTTTTTTAATGTGCCGCCCTGATTAAATACTGGCCCCACCTTGGCCCCCCCAGTAAAATTTGTCTAGAACCGCCACTGCCTGTTATTAAATCAATTTCTCCTCCTTGGAGTCTTAATTTGGTTCTGAAGGCTTTACAGGCTCCTCCATTTGAACCTATGCATTCTTTGGACATTAAACTACTTTCTTGGAAAGTGTTGTTCCTTTTGGCCATCTCTTCTGCTAGAAGAGTTTCTGAGTTATCTGCTCTTTCTTGTGAGTCTCCTTTTCTGATTTTTCATCAGGATAAGGCAGTTTTGCTGACTTCTTTTCAATTTTTACCTAAGGTTGTGAATTCTAACAACATTAGTAGAGAAATTGTTGTCCCTTCCTTGTGTCCTAATCCTAAGAATTCTTTGGAAAGATCCTTACATTCTTTGGATTTGGTAAGAGCTTTGAAATATTATGTGGAAGCTACTAAAGATTTCAGGAAGACTTCCAGTCTATTTGTTTTATTTTCTGGTCCTAGGAAAGGTCAGAAGGCTTCTGCTATTGCCTTGGCTTCTTGGTTGAAACTTTTGATTCATCAAACTTATTTGGAGTCGGGTCAGGCCTCGCCTCAGAGAATTACAGCTCATTCTACTAGATCAGTCTCCACTTCGTGGGCTTTTAAGAATGAAGCTTCAGTTGATCAGATTTGCAAAGCGGCAACTTGGTCTTCTTTGCATACATTTACTAAATTCTACCGTTTTGATGTATTTGCTTCCTTGGAAGCAGTTTTTGGTAGAAAAGTTCTTCAGGCAGCTGTTTCAGTTTGATTCTTCTGTTTTTGATTTAAGTTTTTTTCTTTCAAAATGAAAATAAACTTATTTTTTGGGTTGTGGACTAATTTTTTCAGCGGAATATGGCTGTTTTTATTTTATTCCCTCCCTCTCTAGTGACTCTTGAGTGGAGATCCACATCTTGGGTATTGCTTATCCCATATGTCACTAGCTCATGGACTCTTGCCAATTACATGAAAGAAAATATAATTTATGTAAGAACTTACCTGATAAATACATTTCTTTCATATTGGCAAGAGTCCATGAGGCCCACCCTTTTTATGGTGGTTATGATTTTTTGTATAAAGCACAATTATTTCCAAATTTTCTTTGTTGATGCTTTCTACTCCTTTCTTTATAACCCCACTGCTTGGCTATTCGTTAAACTGAATTGTGGGTGTGGTGAGGGGTGTATTTATAGGCATTTTGAGGTTTGGGAAACTTTGCCCCTCCTGGTAGGATTGTATATTCCATATGTCACTAGCTCATGGACTCTTGCCAATATGAAAGAAATTAATTTATCAGGTAAATTCTTACATAAATTATGTTTTATATATATATATATATATATATATATATATATATATATATATATATATATATATATATATGCATTGGAGCCCTTTGCAGTTAAGTAGATAAACATATTTTTGCATTATTCATATTAAATAAAGGTTTTAACTATGTTTTTACTGTAAATATTTCCCAATTCCAAAGTTCTGCACATAGCTGAATATGTTCTATCTTTTTATAAATAGATGTTACTTTATATATCTGTATCTATATATAATTATCTATGTATACAGGTATATAAGTTTAGATATATATTGTACCAAAATACCATCAGATATGCTGTATGTATTTATGAATAAATAGAAAATATTCTGTTATGTGCAGAACATTCTAATGTGAAATAGTCATATTTTCATATTGGGTTAGCACAAATGAGAATATGCAATCGTGTTTCCACAAAGTGAGGTGTTTTTTCTCTCCATTGACTTCTATGGTGGATTACCTGAAAGCATACGCGATATTCTAACTTCGGATTTTTGTGCTAGTCAGGTTACCACTAGAGCGAAAACCATTTACTTTCAACTCATAATATGAACGCAACCTGATGAGCCCAAAAATCTTCTAGTGCATTCAACGCTCAAGCGGGAGCGCTAATTTGCGCTTCACTCATAATCTGTTTTTTTGTTGTTTTTCTAAAACCAATGCACAATATAGGTACATAGGCATATCTCCATACCAAATTTCAGCCATATCTATTTAGCTATTTTCACTGTAGCCACAGAAAAAATAATAAACCACTTGAAAACACTGGTGAGAATTTTTAGGTAATCTGTTTTACAGAGATAGAAAACACCAAAAATTTTATTGTTCAAAAAGATAGATAAAACGTTTATTTACCATTCCCCAGTTTTGCATAACCTACACTGTTATAGAAATATACTTTTTACCTGTGTGATTACCTTGTATCTAAGCTTCTGAAGACTGCCTCCTTATTTTAGATCTTTTGAAAGACTTGCATTTCAGGCAATTAGTGCTGACTCTTAAATAACTCCACGTGCGTTAGCACAATGTTATTTATATGAAACATGTAAACTAACGCCCTCAAGCTGTGAAAAACTGTCAAATGCATTCAGATAAGAGGAGGCCTTCAATTGCTTAGAAATTAGCATATGAGCCTACCTAGGTTTAGCCTTCAACTAAGAATACCAAGAGTACAAAGCAAATTTGATGATAAAAGAGCATTAGAAAGTAGTTTAAAATGACATGGCCTATCTGAATCATGAAAGTTTAATTTGGACTTTACTATCCCTTTAATTTTGACCAGTTAGGGACAGATATACATGTGTTTGTGTACTGTTCTAAGCAATAGCCAAGTCAGTTAACTTGCAGCATAATTAAATACATCTCCAATATTTCTAGAGAGTATGGAGCAATCACAATTTCCAATGTTATTTTATTGCAAAAGTAAGCAAACTTAATAATGAATGTATACTTTAATAGTGATAAATTTAATTAAACATTTTGGGCCAGATTACAAGTGGAGCATTATTTAACGCTCACACTTGAACGCTAACACCGCTAGAAGTAATTTTTTTTTGCGTGTATTTCTATGTATATCTGATGGTATTTTTTGGTACAATATATATCTGTACCTATATATCTAGATGATTATATATAGGTATAACTATATATACAAATATATATGGGAATAGGAATGTGAAATATTTACAGATAGTACATAGTTAAAACCTTTATTAAATATGTACATTGCATACATATAATTTTACGTGTTTTCATCTACTTGACAGCAAAGGGCACCAATGCGCACACACACACACACACACACATATATATATATATATATATATATATATATATATATATATATATAGATGTGTTTATATGTGTATATGTCTGTAAATACATATATATACATATGCACACACGTATAAACATATATATATATATATATATATATATATATATATATATATTATATAAGCCGTAGCATGCAAACACCCGCAATGAACCCCTTTTTCGCTTGCGTAAGTGTTGACATGCCACTAGTATTCTGGCCCTTTATGAAGGAACAAAATATTTCTTTAATGTGTATACCTCATGATTATACATTTATTTAATTTACCCAGTATTTAATTTACCCAGTATAAAGGAACAATACAAGTATTATCCATTGAACAAATCTGGATTATGTTCTTCTTCTAATTACTTTTTCTGTAGTTTTATTCTCTATGAAAAGAACAAATGATATTAATGATGACTACCTACAGTAATAGTTCTTGCAATATAATTTTTTTATAAAATAATTATTTATATATATATATATATATATATAGCTATGAAAATAATCAAAAATATATACATAGTGTGTTTTCACCACTCCTACAGGAACAAAACACGTGTATAGTTTTGCGAATTGTAAAACTAGAAATGTTGTATACTGTCTACTATGTGACTGTGGTCAAAGATATGTTGGGATCACGACGCGTGAACTCCGTACTAGACTTGGGGAACATATTAACAGAATCAAAAACTGTGTCACAGTGTTATGTTAGGTGCAAGTATTTGATATCCTTAACTGCAGGACCACTCAGTCTCACACCAAACCTTTAGGTTCATAAGATGTAATCAAGAACCTAGTTTTTGCTCATAGATCTGAGGGTCACTGCTGCATGGATGCAGAGTGAAAGAAATGAGATTTAAAGATATATTATCCCGATTGCAATAGCAGTTTGCAATATGCAGATAATTATACAGAGAGGAGGAAATGAGATTTAAAGGTATATTATCCCGATTGCAATAGCAGTTTGCAATATGCAGATAATTATAGAGATAGTAGATAAAAGAAAGGTAAATATAGATTAGTGTTAGTATGTGAATGTCAGCCTCAAATAACACAGGTTGCAACCAGGAGGTGTTTCTATATAAATTAAGCAGGAGAGCTCTATAACGGTTATATTGTTTTTAGTTAACAGGCAATCCTTAGTTAGTCTATAACGTTGTTAGTATTCATGTAAACAGCAGGCAGTCCTTCACAATCAACAGTATGATATTTGATAATGCACATAGAATATTTAAGCACAGTTCGTCAAGCTGAAGCGATAGATATTACAAGCAATCAGATTGTTAAAGGTAGCTGAATTTGCATAAGCGTCACACTGTATAACATGCAGGAAAGTCCTTTAAAGTAGTAAGTGAATTAAGGCATATACGTTACCACCTTCAGAGAGTAAGAAATAGTAACGGTTACCGCAGCTTCAAGGTGAGTTACTATTAAGCACAGGAGTTGGTTGTTTGCAGCCAGAGTGAGAGAGAGCTCCTGAGACTTACGGTGACGTCAGATGCCGATACACGGCTTCAATGTATAAGCCGGGAGAAACAGATTTAACAAGTGTAAGATACTTTGAGGATTCCGGTCAAAATAAGGAAACCTGAAATATGACGATCCAAAGTTGAAAAGCACACAGCAATTGAAGTTACTAATAGTAAATTCCTTGGTTAGGAATATCAGCAAGGTGTCTTCCTTGTTGCTCAGCTTATAGCTAAGTGAATACAAATTACCAAGCATAGGTAGACTGGAGGAGGGGCCTTATATAGGAATGTGAATACCTGAACATCCTGACTTAAAGGGACAGGAACATAACAGGACGCCCCCCTAAAAAGAGCCGCTCCGCGGATCAAGGCTTGGGTCGGTCGGGATGTCTTCGATGGAAAATTGAAAGAAGACGGGGTGTCGACAAATTAGAGTATGGTTCCCAGGAGTCCTCATCAGCCCCAAAACCTTTCCATCGTACCAGGTACTGGAGTTGATTGCGGTATAAACGAGAGTCCAAAATAGAATCCACTTCATACTCAACATCATCCACAACTGGAGGGTTAGTCAATGACGGATGAGGGGGATCCCTTGTCGGAGAGAAAGGTTTCAGGAGGGACACATGGAATGTAGGATGTATCCTGAGAGAGGGAGGTAGCTGAAGAGTCACAGCATTTGGATTAACAACCTTAACTATGTCATAGGGACCTATAAAGAGACTTCCAAGCTTTTTACTTGGAATACAGAGTTTCAAGTGCTTGGTACTTAACCAAACCTTATCCCCAGGTTTATATGGAGGGGGTTTCGAGCGTCTCAAATCATAATGATGTTTCTGTGAAGCTTGAGCTTCTTGTAAGGTTGTTTTGAGAACAGAAAAACCCTCAGCAATAGTATTAACTGTCTGATCAACCGTAGGTAGCAAGGAATCGGTTCTGTGGAAAAGATGGTATGAAGGGTGAAAACCATAATTAATATAGAATGGCGAAGTTTTTGTGGATGCGTTGGTCATGTTATTATGTGCAAATTCTGCAGTAGGTAGCAGAGCGAACCAGTTATCCTGTTGGTTGGTACAATAGCATCTCAGATACTGTTCAAGAGACTGGTTAGTCCTTTCGCACTGACCATTAGTCTGGGGATGATAAGCAGTACTTAATCTCCTAGTAATCTTGAGTATAGAACATAACTGAGTCCAGAACTTAGAGGTGAATTGAGATCCTCTATCAGACGTGATGGAGTCAGGTAGTCCATGTAACTTTACAACATGATTCAAGAACAGTATGGCTGTTTCGGATGCGGTTGGTAAACCCATATGTGGGATAAAGTGTGCCATTTTAGAAAACAAATCAACAATGACTAGAATTGTGTTATGGTTAGAGGATGGAGGTAACTCCACTATATAGTCCATTGCTATGTCCTTCCAGGGTCTTTCAGGAACTGGTAATGAAAGTAGAAGTCCATAAGGACGAGTTCTAGTATGTTTGCAAGTAGCGCAGACAGAACAGGATCGAATGTAGGAAGAGACAGAACTTTTCATATTGGGCCACCAATAGTCTCTTTGTAGTATGCGTAGTGTTTTATGAAGTCCAGGATGTCCTGAAAGGAGAGAATCATGTGCAGAATGCATCAATTCATTTCGTAGAGGTTCTGGAATGTATATCTGGTTTCCATGGTAATACAGATTACTACTGTGTTTTTGTAGATCTGCTAATGGGAGTTTTGGATCTGCTCTCTGATACTCTTTTATAGAGGTTTCAGTGATTGAAGTCAATCCAATGAACTTATTTTGTGGTATGATAGAATCTGGAGGTATATAATGTTGAGGTTTTGGATCCTTCCTTGAAAGCGCATCTGCTTTTGTATTTTTAGAACCTGGGCGGTAAGTGATGGTGAAATCAAATCTTGAAAAGAAGAGGCTCCATCTAACTTGTCTAGATGTTAATGTTTTGCTGGTTTTTAAATATTCAAGGTTTCTATGATCCGTAAATATAAGAATAGTATGTTTAGTACCCTCAAGGAGGTGTCTCCAAAACTCTAGTGCTGATTTTATAGCGAGAAGCTCTTTTTCACCAATAGCATAATTTAGCTCGGCTGAGCTCATTACCCTAGAGTAATATGATATTGGATGTAGTGCTTCCTTGGGTGAAACTCTTTGTGAGAGTACAGCTCCAAGAGCGTACTCAGAAGCATCAACCTCAAGCGTGTACTGTAAACTGGGATCTGGGAATTTGAGTATCGGTGCTGTTACAAACCTCTCCTTTAATACTTTAAATGCGTTCTCAGCATGTATATTCCAAGAGAAACCAGGTTTTTTCTGAGTTAATTTAGTCAAGGGTCTAGCAATCTCAGAAAAGCCCTTGATAAACTTCCTATAGAAGTTTGCAAACCCAAGAAATCTCTGAACATCTTTTTTTGTACGGGGGGTGCTCCAGTTTGTAATAGCTTCCACTTTGTTTGCTTCCATAGCGATACCAGAAGGGGAAACCTGGTATCCTAAGAAGGAGATAGTAGTGGTATTAAAAATGCATTTCTCTAGCTTGGCATAGAGATGGTGTGTACGAAGTCTGGACAAAACAAGCTTGACATGGGTGTGATGGTTTGTTATATTGTCAGAATAGATTAAAATGTCATCTAAATAAATGACCATACAGACATCAAGTAAGTCATGGAATACGTCATTTATAAAACACTGGAACGTTGCAGGAGCGTTGCACAGCCCAAAAGGCATTACTGTATATTCATACAGTCCATAACGTGTGCGGAAAGCTGTTAGCCACTCATCGCCTTTCCTCATTCTTATCAAGTTATAAGCTCCTCTAAGATCTAATTTTGTGTAAATTTTAGCTCCTTGCAACCGTTCTATAAGTTCAGGGATAAGTGGGAGTGGGTACCTGTTTTTCTTGGTACATTTATTAAGTTGTCTGTAGTCAATAATAGGACGAAGTGATCCGTCCTTATTTTTAACAAAAAACATTGCAGCACCTGCTGGAGAGGTGGAAGGTCTTATAAAACCTTTCTTAAGGTTATCCTCTAAGTACTGTTTCAAATGAACCAATTCAGGTTCTGACATAGGATATATATGACCAAAGGGAATGGAACTGCCCGGTAGTAAGTCTATAGGACAGTCATATGACCTGTGGGGGGGTAAGTTCTGAGCTTCTACTTTGTCAAACACATCAGAATATTCTTTATAACATTCAGGTAAAACATGATCAGTCATACAACACACAGAAGCTTTGGGAAAACAGACTTCCTTACAGTAAGTGGAATTGAAATTCAAGACACCTTGCTTCCAAGAAATATCAGGATCATGTTTTATCAACCAATTGATACCAAAAATTAATGGGTATAAACTAGAGGGCAAAATGTCAAATGTACATGTCTCAGTATGGCCCTTCTGTGTGATAACTTGTAAGGGTGTGGTATGATGGGTAATAGGCCCTGTATTCATAAGAAAACCATCAACCAATCTTATGGCTTGTGCACTATCTTTTTTTATTGTGGGTATTTTATGTTTTGTTACAAATGCTTGGTCAATGAAATTCCCAGATGCACCAGAGTCAATAACGGCCTGGGTTTTTGTCTTCTGTAGACGCCACTGCAAAAGAACAGAAATTGGTAAATGAGTGGTAAGCGCAGACAATTTATTAAGACAATTTTGGTGTTGAAGATTCTTACCCCTCTTCTGTCTGATAAGCACAGGACAGTCTCTAACAGCATGGTCCTTTGCTGCGCAATATAAACACAAGTTATGTAGCTTCCTTCTGGCTTTTTCCTCTGGTTTTAGAGGACCCCTCATGACAGCAACTTCCATAGGTTCATCGTTTGATTTAGATGGTGCAGTGACCACAGGATGGTATGCTGGGATTTTCTTGACAACAGGATCAGATAGTGCCCTTTCAGATCTACGTTCTCTTATCCTTCTATCAACAGTGATACATAAAGTCATAAGATTCTCTAAATCCACAGGAACTGCACCACGGGCTAATTCATCTTTTAATGTTTCAGAAAGACCTGTTCTGAACTGATTTCTCAGAGCAGGTTCATTCCATTGGGTGTCTGGTGCCCATCTTTTAAAGTCCGTGATATATTCTTCTACTGCTCTTTTACCTTGTCGTAGGTTCCTAAGAGCTGTCTCAGCAGTATTCTGCTTATGATGGTCTTCATATAATAGAGACATGGCAGAGAAAAAGGCATCTAAGGAGTCCAATATGGGGTCATTGTTCTCATAGAAGGCGTTAGCCCATGATTTAGCCTCTCCTCTGAGATATGAGATGACCGTTAGAACTTTGACTCGATCAGATGCATAGGTTCGGGGTTTTAAAGAGAAATACAAAGTACAGGAGTTTTTAAATTCTCTAAACTGAGTCCTGTCACCAAAGAATTTTTCAGGTGGAGATACAATTGGTTCAGGTGTTAAATCAATAGGAGCAGGTTTATCAGATAAATGCACATTAATAAACTTCCTAATGTGATCATTTTCAATTTTAATTTCTCTGAGGCCTTGTAGCATATGGTCCATGCTTTGTGCAAGGGAACCAACACGGTTTGTAAGTTCACTGATATCCATGCTGTAGGATATATGTTAGGCTTGGTAATATGTTATGTTAGGTGCAAGTATTTGATATCCTTAACTGCAGGACCACTCAGTCTCACACCAAACCTTTAGGTTCATAAGATGTAATCAAGAACCTAGTTTTTGCTCATAGATCTGAGGGTCACTGCTGCATGGATGCAGAGTGAAAGAAATGAGATTTAAAGATATATTATCCCGATTGCAATAGCAGTTTGCAATATGCAGATAATTATACAGAGAGGAGGAAATGAGATTTAAAGGTATATTATCCCGATTGCAATAGCAGTTTGCAATATGCAGATAATTATAGAGATAGTAGATAAAAGAAAGGTAAATATAGATTAGTGTTAGTATGTGAATGTCAGCCTCAAATAACACAGGTTGCAACCAGGAGGTGTTTCTATATAAATTAAGCAGGAGAGCTCTATAACGGTTATATTGTTTTTAGTTAACAGGCAATCCTTAGTTAGTCTATAACGTTGTTAGTATTCATGTAAACAGCAGGCAGTCCTTCACAATCAACAGTATGATATTTGATAATGCACATAGAATATTTAAGCACAGTTCGTCAAGCTGAAGCGATAGATATTACAAGCAATCAGATTGTTAAAGGTAGCTGAATTTGCATAAGCGTCACACTGTATAACATGCAGGAAAGTCCTTTAAAGTAGTAAGTGAATTAAGGTATATACGTTACCACCTTCAGAGAGTAAGAAATAGTAACGGTTACCGCAGCTTCAAGGTGAGTTACTATTAAGCACAGGAGTTGGTTGTTTGCAGCCAGAGTGAGAGAGAGCTCCTGAGACTTACGGTGACGTCAGACGCCGATACACGGCTTCAATGTATAAGCCGGGAGAAACAGATTTAACAAGTGTAAGATACTTTGAGGATTCCGGTCAAAATAAGGAAACCTGAAATATGACGATCCAAAGTTGAAAAGCACACAGCAATTGAAGTTACTAATAGTAAATTCCTTGGTTAGGAATATCAGCAAGGTGTCTTCGTTGTTGCTCAGCTTATAGCTAAGTGAATACAAATTACCAAGCATAGGTAGACTGGAGGAGGGGCCTTATATAGGAATGTGAATACCTGAACATCCTGACTTAAAGGGACAGGAACATAACACACAGACATGACTAAAAAGAAAACCTTAACCCCAGTTGCTAGACACTATTTGAAAAAAACATGGCGTTAAACCATTGATTAAAGTTTCTGTCCTCCAAGTAATAAAACCAGGCATAAGAGGTGGCAATATTGAATCTATACTATTGCAATCAGAATGCCGTTGGATTTTTTGGCTGAACACATTGGCACCAAATGGTCTTAATGAACAGGATGGGTTTGGTTCCTTTTTATGAGAACTAAAGAACCACCTAAATTACTCTGAATACAATAACTAATTTCATATACATCCCACCTTTTACTAGGGAGACCTAGTCATTTAGTTATTAAATATATGACAAATAAGACACCTAATTCTATCTCAAATACCTAGTTTGGGATCTACACAGATTTTATGGGTCTATATTATGGTATCTCTAATTACAGTTAAGTCTTGGCTTTTAATCCTAATAGATAGGGAAATTCATAGTGTGAACTCTTAATCAAACCTGCATTAATCTACGCCTTAAACAAGGTATTTAGATAACACATTGGTGGATAGGACCTCTGGGTGCACCTTTGGGCGCTTTCTTGCAATTTTTTCCTTATAAACAATATATGTGTTAATGTAATTTTTGTGGAGATTTTCCTGGAATAATATTTGAGTTAACACTTTTCCTAAAGAATATAGAGGGATAATGTTTCACCTAGTAATCATTAACTCCGAATTTATATTACTTACATTGATAAACATATACCATTATGTAAGGTGCAACTTAGGCATGGCCCCTTTAATTCCCATAGACTGTATTGCAGAACGGTTTGTGTGTATTTAACCATTTTTACAACCAGTGTCTGAATTGTTATCCTGTGATTCTGTTTTAATGCCAATAGACTTGAGCTTTTTTCCACATATAAACTGTATCGATGACAAAACCGATATGAATATACTCATGACCAATTGCGTTATCCTGAGCGTCTCATATTAGGTTGGCTCACACACGCACTTTTTGGGCAGGCAAGACATTTTCTAAACGCACCAATCTTGTCATAGATGAAATCTGTCAATGCTTCGTGAATATAGTAAGAATTTTTTATTATGATGCTTGTGCCGCAAACAAATTCCTATGTACTATTTGCCTAAATACAGGATTTCAACAATGCCGCAAATATCATTATAGATATATGTTGCTACATTACATGGTATGATTTGATGTATATGGGATTCGTTTAATCCACTGAATAACTTTCTGTCCCCTTCTGTTACAAAATTCTCACTACGATCGGAGGTATCTGGTATGTCATTGAGGATTGTTTGGACATGTCTCGTGTCTCTGAACCAATAAAAATAGACCTATTGTGATAGGTTGACCGAAGTGGGTGTCTTTATACTCGCTTGTGATTGGTTCTTAGCATTGTGATTGGTCCTGCCGCAAACTATATAATTCCTATTTTCACTCACGATCAATACTATTTACTTAAATACAGGATTTTAACAAATGCCGCAAAAATTATTATAGATATATGTTGCTACAATACATGGTTTGAAATGATGTATATGGGATTCGTTAACCCACTGAATAACCCTCTGTCCCCTTCTGTCACAAAATTCTCATTATGATCGGAGGTATCTGGTATGTTATTGAGGATTGTTTGGACATGTAACTTCTCTCTCAACCAATGAAAATAGACCCTTTGTGATAGGTTGACCGAAGTGGGTGTTTTTCATACCCGCTTATGATTTGTCCTTAGCATTATAAAGACCGGGAGCTAACCAGAATCGGGTTAGCCTTTGAAAAAGCAGTGCTAGCGGCGAAATGCGCATCAGGCGTATTATTAGTGTGTTTTAGCCATGTTATAGTGTCTCCTGGCTTGTGTGTCTGTACTTAATAGAAAACTGAGGCGTTGTCCTCCCTTTACTTAAAATTGAATTACTTTGCAGTCACATAGCACGGCACTAACCTGGGTTACAGTATTGCATAATATAGAATATTTGTTGTGGGGGTTATTCCCCCTTTTTGTAGATAGTATCTTCTGCAATCCGTGAACCATTATTTTCAGGTTTGAGCTGAACTGTGTGACTGCTGACTTAGACTGATCCCAGGACTGTTATGGATTCCTGTGGCTACACACACACTATGAATATATTTTTAATCTAAGTTTTAAGCACTATTTTTTCTGCACACTATCAGTGTATCACACTTTTTTATCTGTAGATTTAAGTTTAACTTAAGTTTTATGTATTTCCTGCCCCTGGTATTTTCCACTGTCTTTACTTCAACATTTTGCGTTCAGATATTGTCTATCTTTGAGTGCTGAGTAACTGTCAACTTTTTCTCTTTTGTTTTCATATATTAATATGACAGTCAGCACCCCCCTCTCCTGTCCTGTGTTGCACTAATTTGAATATAAGCCTAAGAACTTGGGCAACAGTATATTGTGTATTTATTAGATCATAGAATTCAATAACAGGATCCAAGTTAGGGGTTATAATCAGTAATATACTTCACCTCATTACCTTTAAGTTATGAAAATAATCAAACAGAAATGCTAATTAAATTATTGGAAATAATAAAGGTTATAAAATAACTTATATAAAAATATCATACATTTATGTACTGGGTTTAAATAACCTCTGTGTGTATGCACATGCGCAAACTTTAGGAACATAAGTCAGATACCATGATACTAGTAAATCAGTATTGTAATTTACATATTTTTAAATAATATCACATCATTAGTAGCTGTTTGTTCTGGCATAGAAAAAAAAATATGGTGAGTAGGCGTACTTGTTGACAGAATATAGCTTGTCTTTTCATTTGATTTTGAACATAATGTAAGAGTTAGGTAACGTTAGATTTTTTATTTTGTAATAAATCTTTTTTTTTTTTAAATAATCTTAATAGCAATTAATACTTAAACTCAGGAATAGAAAATGCTGAGAAAATCATTTCTTACACCAGGACATTCAAACCTGTATCCATAGAAACAACATTAGTACATGTAATAAAAAAAAAAATAAAAAAAAAAAGGATATTGACATTTGCATTTATGTTTAACCGTAGGCTATTGGTAAAAACTAACATAGATCTCATTTCTGAAGAGAAAATATTTTTATTTTTGCAAAATGTGTTGTCATGAAAAACTAAATAGTTTCCTTTTTTTCAGCATATCCATGAATCATTTTACATACTACTGTACTAATTATATATAATTACATATTATTTTATTGTATATATTTTAGATTACTTACAAAAATGTAACCTTTGATGAATGTTAAAGCGCAAATACTAAATATAGATATAATACTTTATAATTAGCTATCATACGGCTAGATTACGAGTTTTGCGGTATGAGTGAAAAAGCAGCGTTAAGGCTCATAACGCTGCTTTTTCACTACCGCTGGTATTACGAGTCTTGCAGGTTTAGGGGCACCGCACACTTTTTTGACCTTAACGCAATTAACTTACGCAATTTGCGTAAAGTCTTTTTTCAATGGGACTTCCATAACGCCGATATTACAAGTTTTTTCTGGGAGGCCAAAAAGTGAGCGGTACAGCCTATCCCGCAAGATTCGTAACGCAATCTAAAGTCAGTAGTTATGAGTTTTGCGCTACAAAGCTGTAGCATAAAACTCACCCTCCCGCATTGCAAACACTTAATTAAAATTATTAACCCCTAATCTGCCGCTCCGGACATCGCCGCCACTATAATAAACATATTAACCCCTAAACCGTCACACTCCAGCATCACAAACACTAGGTAAATATTATTAACCCCTAATCTGTCGCCCCCAACGTTGCCGCCACTATACTAAAGTTATAAACACTAAACCTAACACCCCCTAAATTAAATATAATTAAAATAAATCTAGATAAAAAGGTCTATCATTACCTAAATAATTCCTATTGAAAACAAAATACTTACCTGTAAAATAAACCCTAAGCTAGCTACAATATAACTAATAGTTACATTGTAGCTAGCTTAGGTTTTATTTTTATTTTACAGGCAAGTTTGTATTTATTTTAACTAGGTAGACTAGTTAGTAAATATTAATCAACTATTTACTAACTACCTAGCTAAAATAAAGACAAATTTACCTGTAAAATAAAACCTAACCTGAGTTACACTAACACCTAACATTACAATAAAATGAAATAAATTACCTAAATTAAATACAATTATCTAAATTTAAAAAAAGCAAACACTAAATTACACAACATAAAAAAAGAAATGATCAGATATTTAAACTAATTATACCTAATCTAATAGCCCTATCAAAGTAAAAAAGCCCCCCCAAAATAAAAAAACCCTAGCCTACAATAAACTACCAATAGCCATTAAAAGGGTCTTTTGTAGGGCATTGCCCCAAAGAAATCGGCTCTTTTACCTGTAAAAAAAATACAAACACCCCCCAACAGTAAAACCCACCACCCACACAACCAACCCCCCAAATAAAAACCTAACTAAAAAAACCTAAGCTCTCCATTGCCCTGAAAAGGGCATTTGGATGGACATTGCCCTTAAAAGGGCATTTAGCTCTTTTTCAATTGCCCAAACCCTAATCTAAAACTAAAACCCACCCAATAAACATTAACCCCCGATGATCCACTTACAGTTTTGAAGACCGGACATCCATCCTCAACGAAGCCAGGAGAAGTCCTCATTGAAGCGGCAAGAAGTCCTCAACGAAGCCGGGAGAAGTCTTCATCCAAGCCGGCAGAAGTGGTCCTCCAGACGGGCAGAAGTCTTCATCCAGACGGCATCTTCTATTTTCATCCATCCGGCGCGGAGCGGGTCCATCTTCAAGACATCCGGTGCGGAGCATCCTCTTCAATCGAAGTCTTCTTTCCAAATGAAGATTCCTTTGAGTGACGTCATCCAAGATGGCGTCCCTTGAATTCTGATTGGCTGATAGAATTCTATGAAAAAATCCTATTGGCTGCTGCAATCAGCCAATATGATTGAGCTTCAATCCAATTGGCTGATCCAATCAGCCAATTGGAAAAGCCAATAGAATGCAAGCTCAATCCTATCAGCTAATAGAATGCAAACTCAATCCTATTGGCTGATTGCATCAGCCAATAGGATTTTTTCACCTTTAATTCCGATTGGCTGATAGATCAGCCAATCGGAATTCAAGGGACGCCATCTTGGATGACGTCATTTTAAAGGAACCTTAATTCGGGAAGAATACTTCGATTGAAGAGGATGCTCCACGCCGGATGTCTTGAAGATGAACCCGCTCCGTGCCGGATGGATGAAAATAGAATATGCCGTCTGGATGAAGACTTCTGCCCGTCTGGAGGACCACTTCTGCTGGCTTGGATGAAGACTTCTCCAGGCTTTGTTGAGGACTTCTTGCCGCTTTGCTGAGGACTTCTCCCGGCTTGGTTGAGGATGGATGTCTGGTCTTCAAAACTGTAAGTGGATCTTTGGGGGTTAGTGTTAGGTTTTTTTAAGGGTTTATTGGGTGGGTTTTAGTTTTAGATTAGGGTTTTGGCAATTGAAAAAGCGCTAAATGCCCTTTTAAGGGCAATGCCCATCCAAATGCCCTTTTCAGGGCAATGGTGAGCTTAGGTTTTTTTAGTTAGGTTTTTATTTGGGGGGTTGGTTGTGTGGGTGGTGGGTTTTACTGTTGGGGGAGTGTTTGTATTTTTTTACAGGTAAAAGAGCTGATTTCTTTGGGGCAATGCCCAGCAAAAGGCCCTTTTAAGGGCTATTGGTAGTTTATTGTAGGCTGGGGGGGTATTTTGGGGAGGCTTTTTTATAGGGTTATTAGATTAGGTGTAATTAGTTTAAATATCTGATAATTCCTTTTTTTATTTTGTGTAATTTAGTGGGGGTTTTTTGTAATTTAGCTAATTGTATTTAATTTAGGTAATTTATTTAATTGTAGTGTAATGTTAGGTGTTAGTGTAACTCAGGTTAGGTTTTATTTTACAGGTAAATTTGTATTTATTTTAGCAAGGTAGTTAGCAAATAGTTAATAACTATTTAGTAACTATTCTACCTAATTAAAATAAATACAAACTTGTAAAATAAAAATAAAACCTAAGCTAGCTACAATGTAACTATTAGTTATATTGTAGCTAGCTTAGGGTTTATTTTACAGGTAAATATTTAGTTTTAAATAGGAATTATTTAGGAAATGATAGTAATTTTTATTTAGATTTATTTTAATTTCAGCAGATTAGGGGTTAATAATATTTAACTAGGGTTTGTGATGCGGGAGTGCGGCGGTTTAGGGGTTAATATGTTTATTATAGGGGCGTCACTGTCCAGATCGGCAGATTAGGGGTTAATAAGTATAATGTACATGTCGGGGATGTCGGGGGCAGCAGATTAGGGGTTAATAAGTGTAAGATTAGGGGTGTTTAGACTCTGGGTTCATGTTAGGGTGTAAACATAAATGTTGTTTCCTCATAGGAATCAATGGGGCTGCGTTATGGAGCTTTACGCTGCTTTTTTGCAGGTGTTAGACTTTTTTTTTAAGCCAGCTCTCCCCATTGATGTCTATGGGGAAATTGTGCACGAGCATGTGAAACCAGCTCACTGCAGCTTTCAGCAGCGCTGGTATTGGAGTGCGGTATGGAGCTCAATTTTGCTCTACGCTCACTTCTTGCCTGATAATGCCGGGTTTTTATAAACCTGTAATACCAGCGATGTAGGTAAGTGAGCGGTGACAATAACGTGCTTATTTATTACTGCACCCCTCATACCGCAAAACTCGTAATCTAGACGATAATTATTTCTTTTAGTTCACCAATTTAGAATCTAAAACGGTTAAAAAAAGTACTCTTTATCTTTTTTATTTTCTATGGACCATGTATATGTTATAGAACAACAATTTTGACCATCCATAGTTAATACTATAAATTTGTATCAACTTATTTTTGTAAGAAAAAAAAGTGCACCTAATATTTTTTATTGTTTTATTTTATTCAAAACAATTAATTTTTTTAGATATATATATATATATATATATATATATATATATATATATATATATATATTTTAATTATTTTTGCAAAATACAGTTATCTTTTCTGAATTTGAAGAGATGAGTGCTTTATTTGGATCGGTGGTTAACTATTTATATTTATTTAAATATACAGTAGTATTACTATTTTCGTCCCATTTGTGATTCCTGTAGTGGGAAACATTAAAGGTGAACTAAAGAATTGTGCCATGTTTAGATGTGATTCTATAAAAAAAGAGGGAACTGAAACTTTTATAGTTAATAGGGAGATAGTATTAACAATAATACTAATACCACTTAACTGGATATACTACTTGACATACTAATAATAATTAGGGATTCTGCTTTTGTCAGTGTAACATGTCCACAAAATGTGAATTGCACATAATTGAATTAAATATAGATAACATATGGTATAAGCTTTGCATGATATGGGAAGCTGTGTATATTTATATTTCTTAATAAGTTTATGGAGTAATGCATCATCTTAGACTGTGTTGTTGAACAAAGGCAAGATTTGTAAGCATAAGCAAAGCTATTTAAAGCTTTGTTGTATTGTTTTAAAGGTGCCAGTAATTTGTTATTAGAAACTATCAAAGCAAATTGAGAAGTAAATACAGGCTATCTCTTGATAGGGGGCGCTAAAGATTAGATATATATTGGATATTAAATATAACAAGTAGGCGGGGGCGTGTCCGGGCTATGGTCCAAGATGGCCGCTAAATTAGGAGCTCTCTAAACCAGGATTGCAATCCACCTGTAATCTGGACTTCAAAAACCCATCCAGCAGGAATTTGCATCTTAAAATATAGGGGACACTTTACTGACTGGAACTCTATAAAAAATGTTGTTTGTAAAGCAAGAGGACTTCCTAAACTGGACCGCTGAGACTCACTGGTGGCCTCTACGGAGAGAGAGCTCAGCACCCACCCCGGGAAACCGGGTTAACAGAGAATACAGACATTCTCTGTACAAGTTCAATATTGAACATGGGGGATTTTTATGTGTCCCTACAAAAGCTGATGCTCGCCTTTGAAAGCACAATGTGCGACAGATTAGACCGGCTTTTGGTCCGCATGGAGTCCGCCCACCTCTGGGAAACAGCATCCTTTCGGGAAGAAAGATCTATTGCAGAGCCGGATGATGCGGGTATGGCCATACAGTGGAGTATATCTGAACCGCTTAAGAGGGGAGACCAGGACGGCCCCCAAGCAAGCAAGTGCGAAAATTCTCTGCCATCTAATGTGTCCCAGGAGGGAGCGGCCGGCCCTCTGGGGAATGACGAGGAGAGTGGAGCACACGAGCTGGGCGATAAGGCTGGATGGTCCCCTGCCCCTATAAAAGGGATAACAAGCTATTTGGTGTCCCCCACAACCTCGCCAAATTTGTTGGGTATGATAGAGGCAAGCGGAGTCTACTTTTCTAGAAATGGATCCATGCCGCAGTGCCATGGATCTGGGGAGCACCGGGTTACTTACGGCATACAGGCCATCGTACAGCTCAGTCTCCTGATCGGTCTGACTCATCTGGAGCGAACACAGTGCAGAGTTTGTGAAGAAAATGTGCGCTCTGCTGGGATTACCTTTCCGAGGGGTCTGGGTCTCTGCAGATCCTTCAGGGACGGTGTTGGTTAGCGAAGGAGGCTTGCCATTCTTGTTGGCGTGACACACATCTAAGCATACTGTCGCCATTAAATAAGTACTCACTCCCAGCTCATGGCTTGGTCTGTTTTGCTTTTTGTGAGCGCCTATTTGTATGTATACCTCTGTTGGCACGCATGCCTTATCATTTTTTGTTTTTGCAGCTAAGCTTTGTTCTCTTGGGTATGATTGCTAATAAAATATGTCCAAACTATAAGATATGCTCCTGCCTATGACAATGACTAGACTCCGCCACAGTTGTTAATTTAGTTTGGTGTTATGTAATTAGATAGGGACTCGGTTAACGGCTCAGAAAGGTGCTATAACCCTAAAAATGTCTAATGATCTCTGTTATGGATACACCTTAATAATGTGCATATTTATCTGCAGGCTCTAATAATTGAGTGCATATGGCAGCAATAATCTTTATTAGTTCATTTTTTAGGGGACAAGAGTGTTTTATCCTAAGCTGGTCAGGTGCATTTGGCTTGGCATATCTATGTAGGGCAATCCATATCAATTATATAGGTCTGCTCCCTTTATGTATATTCTTGGCACACTTGATACCATTATATAGCGCCTTAAATATCCCAGAGTTAAAAAGATGGAGTCTTAGACCTACAGCTATATCCCCCCCCTCCAATATCAAGTGATCCCCTTTTATAGAGAGAATGTTAGTTATAGAATAGGTTGTTTTCCTATCCTTATACCCTACCCTACCTATGTATGCTAATCTGACGCATGTACCGTGGATACCTAAAGACCTACTTCTTTCTTCCAAATTTCCTACAAAAAAGATTGGTCTCATATTTTATTATTATTTAGAAATTTTTAGAAAGAATGTTAGTTATAAAATAGGTTGTTTTCTTATCCTTATACCCAATGCTACCTATGTATACTAATATGACGTTTGTACTGTGGATACCTAAAGACCTACCTCTTTCTTCCAGATTTCCTACAAAAAGGATAGGTCTCATAATTTATTATTATCGAGAAATTTTTTCCCACGATATAATGTTGAATTTATACATAAAATTTTAGGGAGGTTTTGAGATAAGGCGTATAGAACTTATATTATTACATTTTTTTGTTAAACTGTTTTAGGTCTTGATATGAATATTATGGACACTTAAAGGCCTACCTCTTCTTATCTGGAACCTCTGTATGGAAAGTTAGGCCATATTATTATTATCATTTGCTAACTTATCTTCTGTTGTCCAAACTAAATTGTATGTATTACAAGTTTTGTTAAATATATCAAGGACAAGTACAAGGCTGCATATGATAAGAATTTGTCATTGCAATTAGGCTTATACTGGGCTGGTTGTTTTAATCTGTGTTATTTGTCCTTTTGAAACTGCACTTAGGTAAAATGAGGTAATATACATGGCTAGAAAATGTACCTTTGGGTAAAGATATACTTAGATGCGAAGACATGCTTGTTTAACCCACCATGTAAATTCTGATGTATGTCAAATGGGCATGTTGCCGTGATGTTTCTCTTTGAAATTGTATTTTTGTTTGCTATAGTACCTCAATAAAAAACTATTTAAAAAAAAAATATATATATATATAACCAGTATACAATTTGAGCATGAAGTGTCAGTATATACGGAATATAACTAAAGAAAAACACTCAATCAATTCTTGTTACGTAATACAATACTAATACCATAGTATAAACGAGCAATGGCCTCTATGCATATAAGTCCATATAAACTGTTGGTCCAACTGGATGTCAGTAGGTGAGGCTGTTGTTCAGTGGTTGATGAATGAAGCTGCACTCTCTTCACATATGGGTGTCACAATATCTGAAAACATGGAAAGAGCAAGAGAGGCGCCTGTGTGTACCAATAATGGAATCAAGTAATCACAATCGATGGTTCTTAATATTTCCATGTTCTCTCTGGTTATTAGAAACTATTAACTCCTAATAATTATTTTTGTATGTGTTCAAACTCAAGTAGTGTTCGAATAACAATTATATTGTTTTCATTGTTAGATATACATTTGCCTTTGTTGTGCAGTGTCCTCCTTTTATTTTCCATTATTTTTAATGATTCAATGCATTGTGTCTCGCATGTTCAGGTTTTGTAAACTGCATGTTCATGTGCTAATGACTCTGGAGTTGGACTTTCCTTCTTAGCCTATCAGCATGAGGTGTAGAACCCTGACAGAGCTTTAGTCCCTCCCACTTCCTCTCCCAGTTTGTTCTTGGCCTTAGAGGAGAGAGATTGAATATTTCAGAGGTGCTCTACTATCAAGATTTTTTTTATTATATATATATATATATATATATATATATATATATATATATATATATATATATATATATATGATTTGTGGACTCAGACCTGACCTGGGACACAATACCTCTAGGCAACTTCACTCCAAGAAGATTTAGGAAGACTCTGATTGAAACAGCAGTAAGGATTACCTCTGTTATGTGCTTTCCATTACCCTAGTGGGAAATCTAACAGCCAAAACTGCCCTCAGGCGTCGCAGGGACCCAGTCCCTTAGCCTCCACCTGAGGGGTTACAGGTATCCCCAAGTAAAGAAAAGATAAAACCACTTGGCACACACATTTCCATATCCCTTGCCTAGTGATAGGTGCACTAAGTCACAATCAATTAAAAAGGAGAAAAACAAGAAGAGCCAAGTGTATTGATGCGTTCATGACAAAATAACAGGTTACAAATGAAGCTGGTGATAGGCCGAACTCCAGGATTTTGGGTTGCAGTGTCATCGGTATCTTCAAAATTGCTGGTGGCACTCTCTGTATAAGGTTTTGAAGTTCTTGTTCTGAGGGAGCTTTATCAATGAGTAGCTGGAAAAATGCTTCTATTTTGAGCAGTATATGGTCTTGGGATGTGAAAGGATAATTTTTAATTTCTCGCGTCGTCTAAAATGTTCACCATCTTTCCTTTTTGTGTAGTTAAAGTTTGCGACAGGCTAACTCTGCTAGGGAAAGCAAATATTACTGTATGTCGTTTGACGTATCAAGATGGGTTTATCCTGTGCTCAGTACTGGTTGTACACCCCAGCTAACCGGGGGAAACGGGGGGGACGCTGCCTGTGAGATTACCGATATTATAGGCCTCAAATGTCCTTTTCCGACCCTGGCGTCATACATACAGCAAGATAAAGATAAATTAATTTGTATAATATTTAGAAGCACAAATTCTATTGTGTTGTTGTAGGATGCTGTGTTTGTGGGTTGATATTCAGCAGATTATAACCCAGTCTCCCTGAGCTCCAGAAAAATGCGACTTCACAGAGCCACTGCTAGGACACGCCCCTGTTTTTCTGCTTTTTAATTTATTTTAGATTAGTATTAATATAATACTTTTTAAAGTATTTTAAATAAAAGTTATGTTTACCTTTTGTCCCTATCACTAGGCAAGGGATATTCAAATGTAAGTGTTTGTCAAGTGGTTATATATTTTCTTTCGGCTAGATTCCGAGTTTTGCGATATGAGTGAAAAAGCAGCGTTAAGGGCAGGCTCATAACTCTGCTTTTTCACTACCGCTGGTATTATGAGTCTTGCAGGTTTTGGGGCACCGCATACTTTTTTGGCCTTAACGCAAATTAACTTACGCAATTTGCGTAAAGTCTTTACTTTCATGTAATTAGCAAGAGTCCATGAGCTAGTGACGTATGGGATATACATTCCTACCTGGAGGGGCAAAGTTTCCCAAACCTCAAAATGCCTATAAATACACCCCTCACCACACCCACAATTCAGTTTTACAAACTTTGCCTCCCATGGAGGTGGTGAAGTAAGTTTGTGCTAGATTCTACGTTGATATGCGCTTCGCAGCAGGCTGAAGCCCGGTTTTCCTCTCAGAGTGCAGTGAATGTCAGAGGGATGTGAAGAGAGTATTGCCTATTTGAATACAATGGTCTTCCTCTAGGGGATCTATTTCATAGGTTCTCTGTTATCGGTCGTAGAGATTTCTTCTCCTACCTCCCTTTTCCGATCGACGATATACTCTTATATACCATTACCTCTACTGATTCTCGTTTCAGTACTGGTTTGGCTATCTACTATATGTAGATGAGTGTCTTAGGGTAAGTAAGTCTTATTTTATTTATGACACTCAGTCTAAGCTATGGTTGGGCACTTTATATGTAAAGTTCTAAATATATGTGTTTAAACTTATATTTGCCATGATTCAGGATAATCAGTATTCCTTCATTCAGACTGTCAGTTTCATTATTTGGGATAATGCATATGAATAAATAATTTTTTCTTACCTTAAAAATTTTTCAATTGACTTTTTTCCCTGCGGGCTGATAGGCTCGTGGGGGCAGAAAATGCTTCAATTTATTGCGTCATTCTTGGCGCAAACTTTTTTGGCGCAAAATTTTGTCATTTCCGGCGCCATAGTTGATGGAGGAAGTTTGTTTGTGGTTGCGTCATTTTTTTGACGTATGTGTGTTACAGACGTTTTTTTGCGCAAAAAAAATGTGGGCGTCGTTTTCGACATCAGAGGATGTGGCGTCATACTTGGCGCCAATAATGTGGGCGTCATACTTGGCGCCAAAAAATGTGGGCGTCATACTGGTCTCCACCTTTTTTCACATTATTTAAGTCTCACTTTTTTATTGCTTCTGGTTGCTAGAGGCTTGTTTATTTTGCATCTTTTCCCATTCCTGAAACTGTCATTTAAGGAATTTGATAAATTTTGCTTTATATGTTGTTTTTTCCATTACATATTGCAAGATGTCACAACCTGACCCTGGATCAGAATCTACTTCTGGAAAGACGCTGCCTGATGCTGGTTCTACCAAATTTAAGTGCATTTGTTGTAAACTTTTGGCAACTGTTCCTCCGGCTGTAGTTTGTGTTAGTTGTCATGATAAGCTTTCTAACGCAGATAGTGTCTCCATTAGTAATAATCCTTTACCTGTTGTTTTTTCTTCAACATCTAATGTTCAGGATGTCCCTGTTAATGTAAAAGAATTTGTTTCTAATTCTATTAGCAAGGCTCTGTCTGTTATTCCTCCTTCCAGTAAACGTAAAAGGTCTTTTAAAACTTCTCATATTTCAAATGAATTTTTAAGTGACTGCCATCATTCTGACTTATCTGTTTCTGATGAGGATCTATCTGGTTCAGAAGATTCTGCTTCAGATATTGACACTGATAAATCTTCATATTTATTTAAGATAGAGTTTATTCGTTCTTTACTTAAAGAAGTGTTAATTGCATTAGATATGGAGGAGTCTAGTCCTCTTGATACTAAATCTACTAAGCGTTTAAATTCGGTTTTTAAACCTCATGTAGTTATTCCAGAAGTTTTTCCAGTTCCTGATGCTATTTCAGAAGTAATTTCTAGGGAATGGAATAGTCTGGGTACTTCATTTACTCCTTCTCCAAGGTTTAAGAAATTGTACCCTGTGCCATCTGATAGATTAGAATTTTGGGACAAAATCCCTAAAGTTGATGGGGCTATCTCTACTCTTGCTAAACGTACTACTATTCCTACGGCGGATAGTACTTCCTTTAAGGATCCTTTAGATAGGAAGCTTGAATCCTTTCTAAGGAGAGCTTATTTATGTTCAGGTAATCTTCTTAGACCTGCTATTTCTTTGGTTGATGTTGCTGCAGCTTCCACTTTCTGGTTGGAGGCTTTTATCAACATGCTAATAACTTTATTTGTGATGCCATTTTTGATATCATTAGAATTGATGTCAGGTATATGTCTTTAGCTATTTTAGCTAGAAGAGCTTTATGGCTTAAATCTTGGAATGCAGATATGACTTCTAAGTCAACTTTGCTTTCTCTTTTTTTCCAAGGTAATAAATAATTTGGTTCACAGTTGGATTCTATAATTTCAACTGTTACTGGGGGGAAAGGAACCTTTTTGCCTCAGGACAAAAAATCTAAAGGTAAATATAGGGCTGCTAATCGTTTTCGTTCCTTTTGTCAGAATAAGGAACAAAAGCCTGACCCTTCCCCTAAAGGAACGGTTTCCGTTTGGAAACCTTCTCCAGTCTGGAATAAATCCAAGCCTTTTAGAAAGTCAAAACCAGCTCCCAAATCCGCATGAAGGTGCGGCCCTCATTCCAGCACAGCTGGTAAGGGGCAGGTTACGATTTTTCAAAGATATTTGGATCAATTCGATTCACAGTCTTTGGATTCAGAACATTGTTTCACAAGGGTACAGAATAGGTTTCAAGGTAAGGCCGCCTGTGAGAAGATTTTTTCTCTCACGCATTCCAGTAAACCCAGTGAAGGCTCAGGCATTTCTGAAATGTGTTTCAGACCTAGAGTTGGCCGGGGTAATTGTGCCAGTTCCAGTTCTGGAACGGGGTCTGGGGTTTTACTCAAATCTATTCATTGTACCAAAGAAGGAGAATTCCTTCAGACCAGTTCTGGATCTAAAAATATTGAATCGTTATGGAAGGATACCAACATTCAAAATGGTGACTATAAGGACTATTCTGCCTTTTGTTCAGCAAGGGCATTATATGTCTACAATAGACTTACAGGATGCATATCTTCATATTCCAATTCATCCAGATCACTATCAGTTCCTGAGATTCTCTTTTCTAGACAAGCATTACCAGTTTGTTGCCCTTCCGTTTGGCCTAGCAACAGCTCCAAGGATCTTTTCAAAGGTTCTCGGTGCCCTTCTCTCTGTAATAAGAGAACAGGGTATTGCGGTATTTCCTTATTTGGACGATATCTTGGTACTTGCTCAGTCTTTACATTCTGCAGAATCTCATACGAATCAACTTGTGTTGTTTCTTCAAAGACGTGGTTGGAGGATCAATTTACCAAAGAGTTCCTTGATTCCTCAGACAAAGGTAACATTTTGGGTTTTCAAATAGATTCAGTGTCCATGACTTTGTCTCTAACAGAGAAGAGATGTCTGAAGTTGACTTCTAGTCTATTTGTTATCTTTTCTGGTTCCAGGAAAGGTCAGAAGGCTTCTGCCATTTCTTTGGCATCTTGGTTAAAATCTTTGATTCATCATGCTTATGTAGAGTCGGGTAAGTCTCCGGCTCAAAGGATTACAGCTTTTTTCAGCGGAATTGGCTGTCTTTATTTTATCCCTCCCTCTCTAGTGACTCTTGCGTGGAAGTTCCACATCTTGGGTATCTGCTATCCCATACGTCACTAGCTCATGGACTCTTGCTAATTACATGAAAGAAAACATAATTTATGTAAGAACTTACCTGATAAATTCATTTCTTTCATATTAGCAAGAGTCCATGAGGCCCACCCTTTTTTGTGGTGGTTATGATTTTTTTGTATAAAGCACAATTATTCCAATTCCTTATTTTTTGATGCTTTCGCTCCTTTCTTATCACCCCACTTCTTGGCTATTCGTTAAACTGAATTGTGGGTGTGGTGAGGGGTGTATTTATAGGCATTTTGAGGTTTGGGAAACTTTGCCCCTCCTGGTAGGAATGTATATCCCATACGTCACTAGCTCATGGACTCTTGCTAATATGAAATAAATTAATTTATCAGGTAAGTTCTTACATAAATTATGTTTTTTCAATGGGACTTCCATAGCGACGATAATACAAGCTTTTTCTGTGAGGCCAAAAAGTGAGCAGTAAAGCCTATCCCGCAAGATTCGTAACGCAATCTAAAGTCCGTAGTTATGAGTTTTACACTACAAAGCTGTAGCATAAAACTCATAACTAAAGTGTTAAAAAGTACACGAACACCCATAAACTACCTATTAACCCCTAAACCGAGACCCTCCCGAATTGCAAACACTAAAATAAAATTATTAACCCCTAATCTGCCGCTCCCGACATCGCCTCCACTATAATAAACATATTAACCCCTAAACCGCCGCACTCCCGCATCGCAAACACTAGCTAAATATTATTAACCCCTAATCTGCCGCCCCTAACATCGCTGCCACCTACCTACATTTATTAACCCCTAAACTGCTGCCCCAAACGTCGCTACCACTATACTAAATTTATTAACCCCTAAACCTAAGTCTAACCCTAACACCCCCTAACTTAAATACAGGTTTTCATAAACCCGGCTTTAACAGGCAAGAAGTGAGCATAGAGCAAAATCAAGCTCCATACCACACTCCAATACCAGAGTTGCTGAAAGCTGCGGTGAGCTGGTTTTACATGCTCGTGCACGATTTCACCATAGACATCAATGGGGAGAGCCGGCTGAAAAAAAGTCTAACACCTGCAAAAAAGCAGCGTAAAGATCTGTAACGCAGCCCCATTGATTCCTATGGGGAAACTAAATTTATGTTTACACCTAACACCCTAACATGAACCCCGAGTCTAAGCACCCCTAATCTTACACTTATTAATCCCTATTCTGCCCCCCCCGACATCGCCGACACCTACATTATACTTATTAACCCCTAATCTGCCACTCTGGACATTGCCACCACTTTAATAAACATATTAACCCCTAAACCGCCGCACTCCCGCATCGCAAACACTAGTTAAATATTATTAACCCCTAATCTGCCACCCCTAACATCGCCGCCACCTACCTTAATTTATTAACCCCTAATCTGCCGCCCCCAACGTCGCCGCCACTATACTAAATTTATTAACCCCTAAACCTAAGTCTAACCCTAACACCCCCTAACTTAAATATAATTAAAATAAATCAAAATAAAAATTGCTATCATTACCTAAATAATTCCTATTTAAAACTAAATGCTTACCTATAAAATAAAATCTAAGCTAGCTACAATATAACTAATAGTTACATTGTAGCTTTCTTAGGTTTTATTTTTATTTCACAGGCAAGTTTGTATTTATTTTAACTAGGTAGACTAGTTAGTAAATAGTTATTAACTATTTACTAACTACCTAGCTAAAATAAATACAAATTTACCTGTAAAATAAAACCTAACCTGAGTTACACTAACACCTAACCTTACACTACAATTAAATAAATTACCTAAATTAAATACAATAACCTAAATTACAAAAAAACAAACACTAAATTACACAAAATAAAAAAGAAATTATCAGATATAATTACACCTAATTTAATAGCCCTATCAAAATTAAAAAAAGCCCCCCCCAAAATAAAAAAAACCCCTAGCCTAAACTAAACTACCAATAGCCCTTAAAAGGGCCTTTTGTGGGGCATTTCCCCAAAGAAATAAGCTCTTTTACCTGTAAAGAAAAAACCAACACCCCCCAACAATAAAACCCACCACCCACACAACCAACCCCCCAAATAAAATCCTAACTAAAAAAACCTAAGCTCCCCATTGCCCTGAAAAGGGCATTAAGCTCTTTTTCAATTGCCCAAACCCTAATCTAAAACTAAAACCCACCAAATAAACCCTTAAAAAAACCTAACACTAACCCCCGAATCCACTTACAGTTTTGAAGACCGGACATCCATCCTCAATTAAGCTGGGAGAAGTTCTCAGCGAAGCGGCAAGAAGTCCTCAACGAAGTCGAGAGAAGTCTTCATCCAAGCCGGCAGAAGTGGTCCTCTAGATGGGCAGAAGTCTTCATCCATCCGGCACGGAGCGGGTCCATCTTTAAGACATCCGGCGCGGAGCATCCTCTTCAATTGAAGTCTTCTTCCCGAATGGAGGTTCCTTTAAGTGACATCATCCAAGATGGTGTCCCTTGAATTCCGATTGGCTGATAGAATTCTATCAGCCAATCGGAATTAAAGGTGAAAAAATCCTATTGGCTGATGCAATCAGCCAATAGGATTGATCTTCAATCCTATTGGCTGATCCAATCAGCTAATAGGATTGAGATCACATTCTATTGGAACAGCCAATCGTAATTCAAGGGATGCTATCTTGGATGACATCACTTAAAGGAACCTTCATTTGGGAAGAAGACTTCGATTGAAGAGGATGCTCCCTGCCAGATGTCTTGAAGATGGACCTGCTCCGCGCCGGATGGATGAAGATAGAAGATGCCATCTGGATGAGGACTTCTGCCCGTCTGGAGGACCACTTCTGCCGGCTTGGATGAAGACTTCTCCAGGCTTTGTTGAGGACTTCTTGCCGCTTCGCTGAGGACTTCTCCTGGCTTCGTTGAGGATGGATGTCCGGTCTTCAAAACTGTAAGTTTATCTTCGGGGGGTAGTGTTAGGTTTTTTTAAGGGTTTATTGGGTGGGTTTTAGATTAGGGTTTGGGCAATTTAAAAAGAGCTAAATGCCCTTTTAAGGGCAATGTCCATCCAAATGCCCTTTTCAGGGCAATGGTGAGCTTAGGTTTTTTTACTTAGGATTTTATTTGGGGGGTTGGTTGTGTGGGTGGTGGGTTTTACTGTTGGGGGTGTTTTTTTTTTTTTTTTTTACAGGTAAAAGAGCTGATTTCTTTGGGGCAAAAGGCCCTTTTAAGGGCTATTGGTAGTTTAGTTTAGGCTAGGTTTTTTTATTTTGGGGGGCTTTTTTGTTTTGATAGGGCTATTAGATTAGGTATAATTAGTTTAAATATCTGATAATTTCTTTTTTATTTTGTGTAATTTAGTGGGGTTTTTTTTGTAATTTAGGTAAGTGTATTTAATTTAGGTAATTTATTTAATTGTAGTGTAAGGTTAGGTGTTAGTGTAACTCAGGTTAGGTTTTATTTTACAGGTAAATTTGATTTGTTTTTATTTTAGCTCGGTAGTTAGTAAATAGTTTAACTATTTACTAACTAGTCTACCTAGTTAAAATAAATACAAACTTGCCTGTAAAATAAAAATAAACCCTTAGCTAGCTACAATGTAACTATTAGTTATATTGTAGCTATCTTAGGGTTTATTTTATAGGTAAGTATTTAGTTTTAAATAGGAATTATTTAGGTAATGATAGCAATTTTTATTTAGATTTATTTTAATTATATTTAAGTTAGGGGGTGTTAGGGTTAGACTTAGGTTTAGGGGTTAATAAATTTAGTATAGTGGCGGCGACGTTGGGGGCAGCAGATTAGGGGTTAATAAATTAAGGTAGGTGGCGGCGATGTTAGGGGTGGCAGATTAGGGGTTAATAATATTTAACTAGTGTTTGCGATGCGGGAGTGCGGCGGTTTAGGGGTTAATATGTTTATTAAAGTGGTGGCAATGTCCAGAGTGGCAGATTAGGGGTTAATAAGTATAATGTAGGTGTCGGCGATGTCGGGGGGGGCAGAATAGGGATTAATAAGTGTAAGATTAGGGGTGCTTAGACTCGGGGTTCATGTTAGGGTGTTAGGTGTAAACATAAATTTAGTTTCCCCATAGGAATCAATGGGGCTGCGTTACAGATCTTTACGCTGCTTTTTTGCAGGTGTTAGACTTTTTTTCAGCCGGCTCTCCCCATTGATGTCTATGGGGAAATCGTGCACGAGCATGTAAAACCAGCTCACCGCAGCTTTCAGCAACTCTGGTACTGGAGTGTGGTATGGAGCTCAATTTTGCTCTATGCTCACTTCTTGCCTGTTAAAGCCGGGTTTATGAAAACCTGTAATACCAGCGCTGTAGGGAAGTGAGCGGTGACAATAACGTGCAAGTTAGTACCGCACAGCTCTTACCGCAAAACTCGTAATCTAGCCGTTTGTTTGGGAATACTATTTAATTATATTTACCCTGGCACCCCCGCACTCCGAGATTTGAAGTGAGTGTATGGGAAACAGATGAGAGATTGACTGAAAAGGTTTGGTTCTGCACCTTTCTCTTATAAATATAAATATCCACAGTATCATCTGCAGTATATTTACTTGCACTGGATGAGCAACTTGTGAGGGAGAAAGGCCTTAGCATGTGTAAGACACAGCCCAGGAGCTGTCCAATAGTACTCTAATTACAGGTACTACATAGCTTTGTTCACAGTCTTACACCTGAGGAGCTTTACCTATGTGTTTAACATATGAATTTGGGGGAATGAGGCACAGGATAGTTCTTATCTAGCATCCATAGGACTCCTTAGAAGCTCAATTTAACCTTTTTATCTCAAAAAAATATATTTTTGCATGTTTCTAAAACAAATGCGTATAAGCCAGTAACTGCCTTGTACAGTTATCAGTTTTTTCTCAAAAATCACAGGAGGACACAGGGGCCTTAGGAGAGGTGTTTTTCACAAATTAAAATGTTGACAGTTATTTTAAATTACACAGGCCTTTGGGCCTATACATTGTTATGGCAATACGCTCTGCCTCCTCTCTTTGGCAACCTTTTTCCCTCTCTGCTTTAGCTGTTGTGAATTTAATCTGGTGGATTCTAAACTATTTTGGTGTTTAATTTCTGACAAGTTTAACCTCTTCTATGCATTGGAGGTGGGTGAGTATCTTTTACAAGAGCTGCTAAGAGGTTTGGGTGTTTAGAAGGTGCTACTTAACTTTTATGTTCTGAGGTGTGCTGTGGACTAGTACCGGTGTAAATAATTTTATTCACGGTTTTTGTACAACAATTTGCATTTTTATTTTGAATCCCCCATCTGTCCATAGTTTTGTGTGTTGAGCAGTAAATGTAACCCCCCCTTTAACATACTAAGGGGCACTTTGACTCCAGTTAGCAAGCTGATCAAGCTGTCTTTAGTTTGTATAATGAGTTTATATACTCTAAAAGGCTTATCTGCTGTAAATTAACAATTTGCATATTCTTTCCTCATATATGAATTTTGTATATATCTCAGCTGTTTACATTTCCATACAAATGTATACATATAATATTACATGTATGTCCTTGATGCTAGAGTATTTTCAATTATGAGAGAAAGTTTCTCTTACATTATCTCTGCAGTCTCCATTACAAAATGTACAAGACGTTTCTGCTGTGGCTAAACTTTGAATATTCATTCCTTCAAGCATGAATATTTATTACAGGCATACCCCACATTTACGTACACAATGGGACCAGAGCATGTATGTAAAACGAAAATGTACTTAAAGTGAAGCAATACTTTTTTTTCACTTCTCAATGCTTGTACTTCATTATAATAGTCATTTATAGGCATAACTGATATAAATAATACATTTATAACTAAAATAAACACAATACTATAAGGTTAGGCCAAAAGAAAATATTTATTGCAAAATAAACAAAAAAAATTCTAAGCTTAGGATCAGCTTAGGGCAACAGAACATACAGTATTTACTGTACTGTATTGAAAAATAAAGACATTTTCTAAGCTTAGGATCAGCTTAGGACAAGAGAACATAATTACTGTACTGTACAGTTTTGCAAAATAAACACAACATTTTCTAAGCTTAGGATCAGCTTAGGGTAAGAGAACATATTTACTGTACTGTACAGTATTGCAAAATAAACACAACATTTTCTAAGCTTAGGATAAGCTTAGGACAAGAGAACATATTTACTGTACTGTATTGCAAAATACTGTAAACACAACATTTTCTAAGCTTAGGATCAGCTATGAGCATTTATTCTAGTAAGGATGAAGTCATACTGGTATCTTCTGTTTCACAAGTCAACTCTTCAAAGGCGAGACGCTTTCTTGCTGGCGAATTGGGTGTACTACAAGTAGCAATAAGAGAAGGAGCAGGACTGGGTGGTGATGCCAGAGCTGGAAATGGACTGCCAGTTGATGATCTGGTATCCAAATGACTGTCTGTCGATGATGATGATCTGCGTGCTGATGGACTTTTAGAAAAGTAAGTCTCTATGGAGGTTTGAAGTGTAGCTTTCTTCTTTTCTCTGTAGATTTCTTTGTAACAGGAATAAGCCCCTGAAATGTTACCATTGACTGTGAAGCTTCTTTCAAAGTCCCTATCATGCTTTTCAAAAAGAGCCATGGCGCTATCAAGATGACGGAAAGCTTGAAAGAGAATTTTTGAAGTTAAGCCTTCAGGCTGTTCAATGTTCTCAACCCCATTTTGCACATCTTCTTCTTCTTCTCTCTCCTCTTCAAGTTCTAGAAGGTCTTCATTGCTGAGGGGCTCAGTATGGGATGCAAGCAGTTCAGCAACATCTTCTGGCTCTACTTCCAGCTCTAACTGCCTTGCCATCTCTACAATATTTTCAGTAACATTAGCTACAGAATCATCAACGCCTTCAGAATCATCAGCTAACTGTGGGCATAATTTTTTCCAGGCCCTTTTCATTGTGGTATCCTTTATGTCATTCCAAGCATCTCTTACAGTTTTAATGCAATCCAAGATGTTGTAGCTTTTCCAGAATTTCGATAGGACTTCTTGCCCTGCACCTTCTTCTTTGTCTATTGCTGCAATACACTTACTGAATGTTCTTTTTAAGTAGTTTAACTTGAAGGCAGCTATGACACATTGATCCATGGGCTGCAGTAATGAAGTGGTATTTGGTGGTAGGAATTCCACTCTAATGTTAGGGTTGAGCTCTTCTAGTGTTCGAGGGTGTCCAGGAGCATTATCAACAAGCAGCAAAATCTTGAAAGGGATATTATTGTCTTTGCAATAAGCTTTCACCTCTGGAACAAAGCAGGTGTCAAACCAATCCTCAAAAAGGGCTGCAGTTACCCATGCTTTTTTATTTGCCCTCCAATGCACTGGAAGTCTAGTTTTAACGTAGTTCTTCAAAGCTCTTGGATTTTGAAAACGGTAAATAAACAAAGGCTTTAGCTTTAAGGTACCAGAAGCATTGCCACCTAACAGAAGGGTTATTCTATCTTTAGCTGGCTTGTAGCCTGGCATTGATTTTTCCTGTCTTGCAATGAAGGTTCTTGCAGGCATCTTCTTCCAGAATAGACCAGTCTCATCCACATTAAACATTTGATCCATGGAGTAGCCTCCATCTTCAATAATTTTTGCAAATTCACTTGGATAGCTTTCTGCAGCCTCAGTATCTGCAGCAGCTGCCTCTCCTTGTACTTTGATGTTATGTAGATTAGACCTCTTCTTAAACCTATCAAACCATCCACGGCTTGCAAAAAATTCAGCATCCTTTGCTGCTTCACCTTTCTTAGCCTTCAGGTCATTGAATAAGTTTAAGGCTTTACTTTGTATAATTGCCTGGTTTACAGGAACATGGCGTGTTGTCTGATTTTCTATCCAAAGTATTAGGAGTCTCTCCATGTCTGCAACAATGCTATCCCTTTTTCGAATTGTTGTGGTGTTAACAGGTGTAGCACTTTTAACTTCTGCAACAATTTTTTCTCTGTTCTTCATGACTGTGTTAATTGTGGTCCTAGTGAAGCCTAGCTTTCGGCCTATTTCAGCTTGAATTACACCTTCATCATACAATCTAATAATTTTAAGCTTCATATCCAAGGTAATAGATTTACGGCATTTCTTTTTATCTGCCATTATCAGCTCTAGGTGCCAAGCGTGTTACAATCAGTACTGTACGTGTACTGTATACAGTATATGTTCCCCAAAGTTCTATGTACAAGCAGTGGCACAGTGCAGTATTATGGCAGGAATAAAATAGCAATTTGGGTGCAGGAATCTTCTATACACAGTGTGTGCCAAGCGTGTTACAATCAGTACTGTACGTGTACTGTATACAGTATATGTTCCCCAAAGTTCTATGTACAGTAGTGGTTTCAGTGCAGTACAGTATTATGGCAGGAATAAAATAGCAATTTGGGTGCAGGAATCTTCTATACACGATTCACTTTTTAACTTCACTTGCCAAGTGCGCAGCTTCTACACAGTGAGCGGAAACCCCACCTCTTCCTGGTGCGCAGCAACATCTTCCTGGCGCGCGGCAACCTCTTCCTGAACCATAGAGACTAACTGTTTCATGTGCGCAGGGGCGGGTTTGTCCGTTCTCGCGAGTGTCCGTAAAGAGAGGGTCCGTAATAGCTATGTACGTACTCGCGAGTGTCCGTAAAGTGAAGGTCCGTAAAGCGGGGTATGCCTGTATTTACTTTATGCTTGCATGACTTTTCACAGAGTGTGAAAGGCTTTTTTATTCCTTAGCGTTCATACAGTTGTCTCAACAAAATTCTGACAAACTGGTCAGCAAAGTGCCACTATAAACACAAAAACAAAAACACAAGCTCAAAAACCCTCTAAGTGCAGTATTTAAAAACAATCAAAAGAATCACACTCACAAATTATAACCTTAACACAGTAAGATGTATATCACAGGCTCTTTTTTTAAAGGTGGTCACTTTCCAAATACTGTACTCTGCAGTCCATGGCTGGTATATTGGATCTGTGCTACATCAACATGCACTGCCCTCGATCTCTCAACAAGCTGCTTTTTCTCTAATGTCCATGTATTTCCTGTGTTCCACAGTCAAAAAAGCCAATCGAGCAAAAAACTGTAACAAGCAGCTTCCCTATTGCTGGCTCAGATAAATGCAGAAGTTGACGCTTATGTAGCATGGGTGTTGCCTTACGCGTTTCATAGGGCAACTCTGTACTTTGCTAGCGTCAACCTGTATCTGGTATCTTATTTTTACTATTAAAGCCCATAAATATTATGCACAAAACTTCATAAAGGTCTGCATAAAGCATGTGACCATTAACAATACAGCGCTTAAAGGAACAGTCTAGTCAAAATTAAACTTTCATTATTCAGGTAGTTTATAAACAAGTAGTGTACAGCTCCACAGCTATAAGATGCAAGTGGCAGGAGGGACCGTCAAAACCTCCAAACATGTAGAAAAGTAGAAAAATCCACAGCACCTTATCGAATTTTCAACACTTTATTGAAACATCTTTTTCCCATACAGGTACAAAGCAGGTAGCAGCAACGTTTCGGGAAATTATCCCTTAATCATGCTAATAAGCCTCATCTGATTAGATACATTTATAGGCCTGCACTATAACCCATAGTATACTGTTACAAGGTGAATTTTATCACTCAACATTACCACCTAGTGGTTGTAAATATTATTACAATTAAACACATATATACATTTAAAAACAATTTACAATTTACCTATCTGTTGATATGCCTATGTACAGATCTTTGTTAATATTCAATACATTCTGCAAAATATTAACATTTTTTCTGAATATTTTATTAAACATCCATTTATTATAGAAACACTTTGAGGTCCAGCTTTCTATTGATTCCTTTAGGAATTAAAGCATCCAATTTATATATCCAATAAGATTCTTTTTGTTTTAATACAGTTTCCTTATTGCCACCTCTACTTAAATTATCCACTCCATCAATAATTTGCCACCGTAGTTGGCTTATATTGTGGCCTGCACTCAAAAAATGGCAAGATACAGGGGCTTCCTGGTCCCCACATCTAATATTGGATCTGTGTTGACTCATCCTATACGACATAGGATGAGTCACACGTATAGAAATTGTTAATGCTAGAGAGATTTCCGGTGCAGGGCGGAGCATGCAGGTGGAGTGAAGCTGGTGTACTGCTCGGCGCCTTACAAACACCTAATTTCGGATGCGCAATTACCTTGGCCAGACACTAGAACGGCCCGGACCCAAACTTGGGAGGATGCGCAACGGAAGTCCCACAGCAGCGATCGCTTCGTGGCTGAAGCAGCTCTACTCGATAAGCCAAAAGCAGGGTATCTGGCTGGTTACTACCTCTGGCTGCTCCCCCCGGGTTCCTAGACAAGATACACAGTTGGCATGTGACGTCACTATCCTTGGACCGGGCTTAGTTATCGGCAGAGACAGCAACAGAGGTAATATACAAGGAGAACGGTATTGTTTCTTTTGCTTCATACTACAGCTATTAACCCTAAGGTACTAACAAATAACAAGCACATAGACTGAAATCTTCTAATAAACGCCTAACGCTCCTCTGCATACAAACACGCTATAATAAACTACAGCTGCTTTACTGGACATATGCTTGCTTGCTATAAGACCGCAATTGCTTAAACATTAAAGAACTGGTGCAGAGACTTGAAATGTTATATAGGTATATAAGTGATAGCTTATAACAGACTGAAAGCACTAAGTGGCCCACATTCTCTCTCTTGAGCCTAATCCTGGACCTAAAGATTCAATGTTGGAAATAACTCTGACAAGAGCGAGGAGAGAAAGTGGAGGGAATACTAACTGTTTTGAATTCTAGGCTGTTAATTAGCAAACTAAGCATATAGAATATGACTGAAACTGGCTAATAAACGCTTAAATGCTTTTGACTTGCTTGCAAAACATCCTATAACAAAATACATTTGCTCTACGGGACCCATACCGGCTTGTTATAAGAATATAAGTTACCCCGTACTAAAGAGAAACGGCAGTAATCTGAACTGAACTGTATTAATGTTAATTGCTGTCTAAAGATAATCTTGCACCAGACTGGGGGCATTAAACAATTTATAATCTATCTCCTGAGCTTAAATCCTGGATATGAGGACTTAGAACTAGAATCAGCACCGATAAGAGTTGAGACAGGAAGTGGTGGGAAAACATCTACTATTCTGTTTAAAACAGGAGATAACTGGTAAACCCCCAGTTCTAGAATCAAAATAAAATATAGTCCACTGTACTCTCCCATAACCCTAAGGGTAGGAGTAGAACTGGATCAATTTATAACACTCAGTGGATATAGAAAGACCTAAAAGATCAGACTACACAGTCCCAAACAGGAAGAAAGGACGGAAACCTACTGGAAACGTATAGTTGCTATAATCCAAGTAGCTTGTACTCGGAGACCCCAACCTAAGAGGCAACCGAGCACTTGGAAACTGGCCCTCCCATAACCCAATGGGTAGGAGACTGTAAAAGGCCAAAATATATCCAATTAAGCTAGTAGCTGGGCTGAATACCATCTCAAAGGACGACTACTGCCTAGAAAAAAGAATAAAATAAGATACTGGACACACCATTGTAATATGCTTCTTATGCAAAACCTAGAGAGGCTAGTTATATAAAAGGGAACTGCATAATATAAAGTAAGCCCTTATAATTAAGGAAGAAGAGGAAAGGGAAAACTCACTGGCTTGGCTGACGTGGCAATAGACACTAACCACGGTTTTGTTTTTTGTCTTGCTTGTTTTTTCTTGGCGTTTTGTTTTTTTCTGTTTTTATTGCTATTGGTATTTTTTGTTTCCCTTAGCTTTTGAGTACACTTATTTTAAGCACTTCAGACACTATAACTAACTCACTGAATAAGAACACACTATACACAGGTATCAACTTAACTTGATAAAATCACAGTTCAGTACATCAATTATAATCTTTATAATAAATTGCACATCTTATAAAAAAAAAAAAAAAAAAAGGAAAATATATATACACATTTTTTTCCTGATGGAAAAATATATGGCACCTTTGAAAGGTAATTCACCAGCCATGCCGCCAAAGACCAGAGAGAAAAAACATACTAAACCAACAGAGATACATCTAGACCAATCACAAGAGCAGTCTGATATAAATCTTACTAACGCTGGAATTGCAGATATAGTGGCACAAATAACCAAAGCTATTACACCTAAATTAGAATCTCTCAAAATAGAGATTAAACAAGAGATCAACACATTAACAAATGAAATTAGACAATTTGCTTCAAGGATGAATGAGGTGGAAACTAGGGTCTCTGACCTAGAAGATAGGATATGTCACCTTGAACACACTGATTCACAATATAGTAAAACCTCACTTAACTTACAAACAAGACTAGAAGACCTAGAGGATCGCTCTAGGCAAAATAACATAATAATTATTGGAGTTCCAGAGACCACAGAGTATCAAGATTTAATGTCCTTTGCTATAGACACACTCCCAAAGTTACTCAACATGACACCATCCACACACCCTATTCAAATAGAGAGGATTCATAGAATAGGCCCTATAAGGAAAAACCCAGATGGAACAATTAGACCAAGACCAATCATCGCCAGGTTCCTGAACTTTCAGGATAAAATAAATTATCTTAGAAGCTATAGGAGGAACATCCCCTTAAAGATACAACAAGGAAAAATCTACCTATTTCAAAATTTTTCAGTGGAAACTTCCACCAAAAGAAGGGAGATGTCCCCCTATTGCTCAAGATTAATTGAAGCCAAAATTAATGCTAAATTAGTATACCCAGCAAAATTAATTATAACAAAGAATGGAGATACAACAGTCTTAAAAAATGTACAAGAAGCACAAGATTTTTGTAAAAATATGGGTCTAGAGTAATTTGTTTTGCTGTCCTGTTTTTGTTTTATCACAAGAATAGAGTGTTATGATTTTAAGTTTCTTTATAATGATTTTGACAGACTATTTGTTTGCTGCTTTGTTTGTATATTTCATTTTCTCGTTTTTGTTTTTTTCTTTGTTGTTTTTAATTAAGGATATAGATATAATGCCTCAGAGAATACATGTAACGGCAATGTACATATTAGATTATGTTTGCAGCAGGTATATGTGTCTCTCCCTCTCTCTCTCCCCTCTTGCACACCCGAAGGGCTATGCCCTTTGTTTACTTCTCAAATATATTACTACTATACTATATAATATTACTGCACGCACATAAAAAGTAATGCTTAAGATCCTGTCATGGAATGTAGGGGGGGTAACCTCTCCAATTAAGAGGAAGGCAATCATTAAAGAACTAGCACAATATAAACCAGATATAGCAATGCTACAAGAAACTCACTTGAACATTCAAGAAGCAATTAAACTAAGGTATAGATGGGTTGGAGAGGTTCTCGCCTCCCCAGGTAAGGAAAGGAAGAGGGGAACAGCTATTTTAATAAGTAAACATTTGACATACCAAATTTTAGATCAAATAGCAGACCCAGAAGGTAGGTTCCAAATCATAAACATAAAAATAGATAAAATTGACTTTACTTTATGTAATATATATGGTCCTAATAAAGCTGATAACAACTTTTGGGATAATCTGGCATTAAAATTGATGGAACATACAGAGAAGAATTTGATAGTGGGGGGGAGATATGAACTTAACACTTATGGCAAATATAGATAGAATGAGAATAAAGCCTGCAAGAAATAGGAAAATACGAGATTCTGTAGTAGGACTGGCCTACGGGACATATGGAGAATCCAAAACCCAGACTTAAAAGCATTTACGTGCATATCAAAAGGACACCAAACTATGTCCAGAATAGACATGCTTCTAATATCAGATAGATTGGCAGGTTTAGAAGTTAAAACAGAAATCCAAGATATATGTCTACCAGACCATGCCATTATATCATTAGAAATGCAAATAAAAACACTCCAACAAATTCAATCTAATAATTTTTTCTTCCCCAAATATCTTGTGCATAACCCTAAATTCCAGAATTGGTTAAAAAATAAATGGCAGGAATTCATGAGGTTTAATCAGGCGTATACAGAGAAAATAGAAATCCTATGGGAGACCGGGAAGGCGGTAATGCGCGGCGATATTAAAGCATATTTATGTGGACTTAAAAAAAAATATAGACAACAAAATGTACAATTATCAAACTACGTTAAGAACACATATAATAAGTATTTGGCCATAAATAGTAGAAACAACTGGGATAAATATATAAATGCGAAAACACAGCGTGATCTTTTCTTGAAGCAAAATATAATTCAAGAAGAACTGCGTCTCAAAGCACTATACGGAGGATTTAGGGCAGATCAGCCAAATATTTGGCACACATTACAAAGCAAAAAGCGCGTAATCAGATTACAGCAATCAAAGTAGGCCCTAACAGATACACAACAAATACAGATATTAAAAAGATTTTTCATAACTTTTTTAAAACAATATATAAAGAAGAGGGAATCAATACAGAACAAAAAAATGCATTCTGGAGAGATGTTAAAATACCGAAATTACCAGGTGAAGTAGTCCAAGAATTAAATCAAATGATAACAACGCAGGAAATAATAAATGAGATTAAAGCAGCTAGATTAAATAAAACCCCTGGACCGGATGCCATTCCAATAGAATTCTACAAAATTCTATATCAACAGGTGACACTGAGCTTACATAAATTGTATAATACTTATTTCAATACAGACATTAAACAGGCCCCTAATTTCATTACATCTAATATAACATTAATACCTAAAAAAGATAGAGATCCAGAAAATCCAACATCATATAGACCAATAGCCTTACTTAATGTGGACTACAAAATTTTAACATCAATAATTGCCAACCGGCTAAAACCACATCTACATAAGATAATTCATGAGAACCAAACTGGATTCATGCCCAATAGGAACCCAGCAAGGAACATACATAAGACTATGTTACTATTAGATTTTTTCTGGAAGGAATATAGATATAAAAAACTATCTAAAAAAGAGAGTACAGCAATCCTAACAGTCGATGCCGAGAAGGCATTCGACTATATAAATTGGGACCACCTATTCCATACACTGGAAAGATGTGTTTTTTCAGGTAATATATATAACTTTATCAAATTAATCTATAATAAACCAACATCAGCTATCATAGTCAATGGATTAGTCTCTGAAAGATTTCACCTATTTCGGGGCACTAGACAGGGCTGCCCACTTTCACCCCTCCTTTTTAACAACTCTCGGGAACCTCTAGCAATACTACTTAGACAACAATTACACGGCATTAAAATAGGTGGACAACAATTTACCCTTTCTCTATATGCAGATGATTTAATATTATACTTAAGTAACCTAGAAATAACCCTTCCAATACTGATCAAAGTTACACAACAATTTGGAACTATATCAGGTTACAAGATACACATGGAAAAATCAGAACTGCTATGGCTAAATAAACCAACAAAATTTACATATAAACATCCGTTTAGAGAAGTACAAGAAATAAAATACCTAGGAATAACCCTAACACGAGATCCACAGGAATGGTACGAAAATAATTTTATTCAATTTTTTTCATATTGCAAAAAGAAAACTATAGATTGGATGAGTCTCCCAATCTCTATTACAGCTCGACTAATGCTAGTTAAAACAACTTTATTCCCTAAATTATTGTACCTATTACAAAATATCCCTCTCCTTATAAATACATCGGATATAAACAAGTTCAACCAAATATGTACAAAATTTATATGGGGAGGAAAAAGAGCGCAAATCTCCATAAACAAATTGATGAGAACTAAAGAATATGCCGGCCTGGCTTTCCCAAACATAGAATTTTATAATTTAGCCGCACTTCTTAAATTTGCTCTAGACTGGGTAACTGAACAGGATTATGTGACATTTTCCCAATGTGAAAACAATATTATCGCACCATACAACTTAAAAGCGGTTCTTCATTGCCATAAATCTAAACTACCAGCAATAATTACTAAAATGTACACTTTTAAACACATAATACTGGCATGGCAAAAGTACTGCTTGGAAAATAAAATTAATCCCTATTGCTCAAAATATCGAACTATCATGGGCAATCCAGAATTTCCACCAGGTCTTTCCCTTGGGGTTTTTTCACAATGGGAATCTAAGGGTTTAATATATATTAAACAACTTCTTTTACCAAACCTAAGTATCGACTCCTTCCAAAATATAGCAAGTCAATTTAATTTACCTAACCGAGATTTTTATGCTTACCTACAAATTAGGAACTATATTAATAAGTTACAAATAAAATACAATCCAGATTGGACGTTAGGGGTATTAGAAAGTAGAATCAAACTATTCCAAGGCGGAATACACTCAATAGTTCATCTATACAGTTTGATAAACTCTAACCTTAACTTAACTCAGATAGAGGGAATTGCAAATAAATGGCAACAGGATTTTCCAAGTATAAATAGTTCAGATGTACAGGAGAGTTTTAGAATAATAAATAAAACGTGGGTACCAACTGTATGGCGTGAATCACACTTGAAATTAATAAATAAAGTATATATAACAGCACATAATCTTAGAAAGTGGTATAAATCATTACCGAAATGTAATGCACAAGTAGCAGATACACTACATTACTTTTGGGCATGCCCCAAAATTCATCAGCTTTGGTTACAAATTAACTACTGGCTGAAAAAGAACTTATTAATAGGGGATGAAATCCTAAGACAACGTGTTTTTTCTAGTAAAATACTCAGAACAATACAAAGATAATAATTTAATCAATACTATAATATTGCTAGTACAAAATCTTATATTAAAAAGATGGAAATCTCCAAAAGCACCTAAGTTCGTAGAATTCAAAAAGGCACTGATAAATCAGTGTGTTATTGAACAAATATCCATACAATACCCCAGTAGCACCCAAATCCAAAGTTATTTCAAAAAATGAGTAAAGGTTATCAAAAGCCTTCCAGAAAATGTACAAATCCAATTAGTTAAGCCATTTAGTACCACTGAATACGTATTGCAAAATGTATATACAGGCTACCTTCCGGAATACTGGGTACCGATATAGAGCGTGGTCGGTGGGGGGGGGGGGAGGAGAGAGGAATTACATATATATTCATTTTTTTTTTTTTTTGTCTTTTCTCTATTCTGTGGAAGAAACCGATTACTATGGCTCTTGCTGTTTATTTCAATCCTAATACGGAAAATGTATTCATAGGTTTTTTTTCTTCTGTTTTGTGTATTTATTTAGAAAATTAATAAAATACTATAAAAAAAAAAAAAAAATTGTTAATGCTAAATTTTTTCCCTGTCTGGGGATGTTGAAATTCTGTCTCTTTAATAACCACACTACAGCTTGCACAACCCAAGCATGGAAAAGTTCCATAGCTTTTCTTAGTAATATATTTCTGTTTCTTTCTTGATCCCAAATCATTTCTAACCAACATATATCCCAAATTTTGGACTCTTCGATATGCCATCATAGGTGGTTTTTTAAAAGATTCAACATTAGAATTGCAATTTTTTAAGATGTGCCAATGTTTAGATACAATGTTCCTCACTTTCTTACTAATAGGGTTAAATTGCATTACACATACTACCCTTTCTTCATCTTCTCTCTTAGTTCTAGGAACATTGTTATCTTTTTCTTCTGGTTCCTGTGCCCTCATGATCTCTTTCTCTATTAACTTCCTAGGGAATCCTCTTTGCAGGAACTTATCCCCCATTTCTTGTAGTCTATTTACAACTAGGGAATCATCATTTACAATCCTTTTTACTCTTTTAAACTGACTTTGTGGTAGCGAATTCTTTAAGGGCTCATTATGAAAGCTTTCATACCTTAACAAAGTATTTCTATCTGTTTTCTTTCTATGCAGATCAATCTTAAATTTACAAGTTTCCTTGTTTATATGTATTACTGTGTCCAGGAATACCACTTTTTCCTCACTGAAGGTTAGTGTAAATTTTAAATTGACTGCTTGATTCAATTCTTCAATAAATGCCAATAGGGTACCAACGTCGCCCCACCACACGCCAAATATGTAATCTATGAAGCGCCACCACGACGCTCCATATTTTAGAAACAACTCATTTTCGTATACAAATTTCTTTCATGTAATTAGCAAGAGTCCATGAGCTAGTGACGTATGGGATATACATTCCTACCAGGAGGGGCAAAGTTTCCCAAACCTCAAAATGCCTATAAATACACCCCTCACCACACCCACAATTCAGTTTTACAAACTTTGCCTCCGATGGAGGTGGTGAAGTAAGTTTGTGCTAGATTCTACGTTGATATGCGCTCCGCAGCAAGTTGGAGCCCGGTTTTCCTCTCAGCGTGCAGTGAATGTCAGAGGGATGTGAGGAGAGTATTGCCTATTTGAATGCAGTGATCTCCTTCTACGGGGTCTATTTCATAGGTTCTCTGTTATCGGTCGTAGAGATTCATCTCTTACCTCCCTTTTCAGATCGACGATATACTCTTATATATACCATTACCTCTGCTGATTCTCGTTTCAGTACTGGTTTGGCTTTCTACAAACATGTAGATGAGTGTCCTGGGGTAAGTAAATCTTATTTTCTGTGACACTCTAAGCTATGGTTGGGCACTTTGTTTATAAAGTTCTAAATATATGTATTCAAACATTTATTTGCCTTGACTCAGAATGTTCAACATTCCTTATTTTTCAGACAGTCAGTTTCATATTTGGAATAATGCATTTGAATTAATCATTTTTTCTTACCTTCAAAAATTTGACTCTTTTTCCCTGTGGGCTGTTAGGCTCGCGGGGGCTGAAAATGCTTCATTTTATTGCGTCATTCTTGGCGCTGACTTTTTTGGCGCAAAAAAAAAAAATATTTTCCGTTTCCGGCGTCATACGTGTCGCCAGAAGTTGCGTCATTTTTTGACGTTATTTTGCGCCAAAAGTGTCGGCTTTCCGGATGTGGCGTCATTTTTGGCGCCAAAAGCATTTAGGCGCCAAATAATGTGGGCGTCTTATTTGGCGCTAAAAAATATGGGCGTCGCTTTTGTCTCCACATTATTTAAGTCTCATTTTTCATTGCTTCTGGTTGCTAGAAGCTTGTTCTTTGGCATTTTTTCCCATTCCTGAAACTGTCATTTAAGGAATTTGATCAATTTTGCTTTATATGTTGTTTTTTCTCTTACATATTGCAAGATGTCTCACGTTGCATCTGAGTCAGAAGATACTACAGGAAAATCGCTGTCTAGTGCTGGATCTACCAAAGCTAAGTGTATCTGCTGTAAACTTTTGGTAGCTATTCCTCCGGCTGTTGTTTGTATTAATTGTCATGACAAACTTGTTAATGCAGATAATATTTCCTTTAGTAAAGTACCATTGCCTGTTGCAGTTCCTTCAACATCTAAGGTGCAGAATGTTCCCGATAACATAAGAGATTTTGTTTCTGAATCCATCAAGAAGGCTATGTCTGTTATTTCTCCTTCTAGTAAACGTAAAAAATCTTTTAAAACTTCTCTCCCTACAGATGAATTTTTAAATGAACATCATCATTCTGATTCTGATGACTCTTCTGGTTCAGAGGATTCTGTCTCAGAGATTGATGCTGATAAATCTTCATATTTATTTAAAATGGAATTTATTCGTTCTTTACTTAAAGAAGTACTAATTGCTTTAGAAATAGAGGATTCTGGTCCTCTTGATACTAATTCTAAACGTTTAGATAAGGTATTTAAATCTCCTGTGGTTATTCCAGAAGTTTTTCCTGTTCCTAATGCTATTTCTGCAGTAATTTCCAAAGAATGGGATAAATTGGGTAATTCATTTACTCCTTCTAAACGTTTTAAGCAATTATATCCTGTGCCGTCTGACAGATTAGAATTTTGGGACAAAATCCCTAAAGTTGATGGGGCTATTTCTACCCTTGCTAAACGTACTACTATTCCTACGTCAGATGGTACTTCGTTTAAGGATCCTTTAGATAGGAAAATTGAATCCTTTCTAAGAAAAGCTTATCTGTGTTCAGGTAATCTTCTTAGACCTGCTATATCATTGGCTGATGTTGTTGCAGCTTCAACTTTTTGGTTGGAAACTTTAGCGCAACAAGTAACAGATCATGATTCTCATGATATTATTATTCTTCTTCAGCATGCTAATAATTTTATCTGTGATGCCATTTTTGATATTATCAGAGTTGATGTCAGGTTTATGTCTCTAGCTATTTTAGCTAGAAGAGCTTTATGGCTTAAGACTTGGAATGCTGATATGGCTTCTAAATCAACTCTACTTTCCATTTCTTTCCAGGGTAACAAATTATTTGGTTCTCAGTTGGATTCTATTATCTCAACTGTTACTGGTGGGAAAGGAACTTTTTTACCACAGGATAAAAAATCTAAAGGTAAAAACAGGGCTAATAATCGTTTTCGTTCCTTTCGTTTCAACAAAGAACAAAAGCCTAATCCTTCATCCTCAGGAGCAGTTTCAGTTTGGAAACCATCTCCAGTCTGGAATACATCCAAGCCTGCTAGAAAGGCAAAGCCTGCTTCTAAGTCCTCATGAAGGTGCGGCCCTCATTCCAGCTCAGCTGGTAGGGGGCAGGTTACGTTTTTTCAAAGAAATTTGGATCAATTCTGTTCACAATCTTTGGATTCAGAACATTGTTTCAGAAGGGTACAGAATTGGTTTCAAGATGAGACCTCCTGCAAAGAGATTTTTTCTTTCCCGTGTCCCAGTAAATCCAGTGAAAGCTCAAGCATTTCTGAATTGTGTTTCAGATCTAGAGTTGGCTGGAGTAATTATGCCAGTTCCAGTTCCGGAACAGGGGATGGGGTTTTATTCAAATCTCTTCATTGTACCAAAGAAGGAGAATTCCTTCAGACCAGTTCTGGATCTAAAAATATTGAATCGTTATGTAAGGATACCAACGTTCAAGATGGTAACTGTAAGGACTATCTTGCCTTTTGTTCAGCAAGGGCATTATATGTCCACAATAGATTTACAGGATGCATATCTGCATATTCCGATTCATCCAGATCATTATCAGTTCCTGAGATTCTCTTTTCTGGACAAGCATTACCAGTTTGTGGCTCTGCCGTTTGGCCTAGCTACAGCTCCAAGAATTTTTACAAAGGTTCTCGGTGCCCTTCTGTCTGTAATCAGAGAACAGGGTATTGTGGTATTTCCTTATTTGGACGATATCTTGGTACTTGCTCAGTCTTTACATTTAGCAGAATCTCATATGAATCGACTTGTGTTGTTTCTTCAAGATCATGGTTGGAGGATCAATTTACCAAAAAGTTCATTGATTCCTCAGACAAGGGTAACCTTTCTGGGTTTCCAGATAGATTCAGTGTCCATGACTCTGTCTTTAACAGACAAGAGACGTCTAAAATTGATTTCAGCTTGTCGAAACCTTCAGTCACAATCATTCCCTTCGGTAGCCTTATGCATGGAAATTCTAGGTCTTATGACTGCTGCATCGGACGCAATCCCCTTTGCTCGTTTTCACATGCGACCTCTTCAGCTCTGTATGCTGAATCAATGGTGCAAGGATTACACAAAGATATTTCAATTAATATCTTTAAAACCGATTGTTCGACACTCTCTAACGTGGTGGACAGATCACCATCGTTTAATTCAAGGGGCTTCTTTTTTGCTTCCGACCTGGACTGTAATTTCAACAGATGCAAGTCTCACAGGTTGGGGAGCTGTGTGGGGATCTCTGACGGCACAAGGAGTTTGGGAATCTCAGGAGGTGAGATTACTGATCAATATTTTGGAACTCCGTGCAATTTTCAGAGCTCTTCAGTTTTGGCCTCTTCTGAAGAGAGAATCGTTCATTTGTTTTCAGACAGACAATGTCACAACTGTGGCATACATCAATCATCAAGGAGGGACTCACAGTCCTCTGGCTATGAAAGAAGTATCTCGAATTTTGGTTTGGGCGGAATCCAGCTCCTGTCTAATCTCTGCGGTTCATATCCCAGGTGTAGACAATTGGGAAGCGGATTATCTCAGTCGCCAAACGTTGCATCCGGGCGAATGGTCTCTTCACCCAGAGGTATTTCTTCAGATTGTTCAAATGTGGGAACTTCCAGAAATAGATCTGATGGCGTCTCATCTAAACAAGAAACTTCCCAGATATCTGTCCAGATCCCGGGATCCTCAGGCGGAGGCTGTGGATGCATTATCACTTCCTTGGAAGTATCATCCTGCCTATATCTTTCTGCCTCTAGTTCTTCTTCCAAGGGTAATCTCCAAGATTCTGAAGGAATGCTTGTTTGTTCTGCTGGTAGCTCCGGCATGGCCTCACAGGTTTTGGTATGCGGATCTTGTCCGGATGGCCTCTTGCCAACCGTGGACTCTTCCGTTAAGACCAAACCTTCTGTCACAAGGTCCTTTTTTCCATCAGGATCTGAAATCCTTAAATTTAAAGGTATGGAGATTGAACGCTTGATTCTTGGTCAAAGAGGTTTCTCTGACTCTGTGATTAATACTATGTTACAGGCTCGTAAATCTGTATCTAGAGAGATATATTATAGAGTCTGGAAGACTTATATTTCTTGGTGTCTTTATCATCATTTTTCTTGGCATTCTTTTAGAATACCGAGAATTTTACAGTTTCTTCAGGATGGTTTAGATAAGGGTTTGTCCGCAAGTTCCTTGAAAGGACAAATCTCTGCTCTTTCTGTTCTTTTTCACAGAAAGTTTGCTATTCTTCCTGATATTCGTTGTTTTGTACAAGCTTTGGTTCATATAAAACCTGTCATTAAGTCAATTTCTCCTCCTTGGAGTTTGAATTTGGTTCTGGGAGCTCTTCAAGCTCCTCCGTTTGAACCTATGCATTCATTGGACATTAAATTGCTTTCTTGGAAAGTTTTGTTCCTTTTGGCCATCTCTTCTGCCAGAAGAGTTTCTGAATTTTCTGCTCTTTCTTGTGAGTCTCCTTTTCTGATTTTTCATCAGGATAAGGCGGTGTTGCGAACTTCTTTTGAATTTTTACCTAAAGTTGTGAATTCCAACAACATTAGTAGAGAAATTGTGTTTCCTTCATTATGTCCTAATCCTAAGAATTCTAAGGAGAAATCGTTGCATTCTTTGGATGTTGTTAGAGCTTTGAAATATTATGTTGAAGCTACTAAGTCTTTCCGAAAGACTTCTAGTCTATTTGTTATCTTTTCCGGTTCTAGAAAAGGCCAGAAAGCTTCTGCCATTTCTTTGGCATCTTGGTTGAAATCTTTAATTTATCTTGCCTATGTTGAGTCGGGTAAAACTGCGCCTCAGAGGATTACAGCTCATTCTACTAGGTCAGTTTCTACTTCCTGGGCGTTTAGGAATGAAGCTTCCGTTGATCAGATTTGCAAAGCAGCAACTTGGTCCTCTTTGCATACTTTTACCAAATTCTACCATTTTGATGTATTTTCTTCTTCTGAAGCAGTTTTTGGTAGAAAAGTACTTCAGGCAGCGGTTTCAGTTTGAATCTTCTGCTTATGTTTTTCATTAAACTTTATTTTGGGTGTGGATTATTTTCAGCAGGAATTGGCTGTCTTTATTTTATCCCTCCCTCTCTAGTGACTCTTGTGTGGAAAGATCCACATCTTGGGTAATCATTATCCCATACGTCACTAGCTCATGGACTCTTGCTAATTACATGAAAGAAAACATAATTTATGTAAGAACTTACCTGATAAATTCATTTCTTTCATATTAGCAAGAGTCCATGAGGCCCGCCCTTTTTTTGTGGTGGTTATGATTTTGTATAAAGCACAATTATTCCAATTCCTTATTTTATATGCTTTCGCACTTTTTTATCACCCCACTTCTTGGCTATTCGTTAAACTGAATTGTGGGTGTGGTGAGGGGTGTATTTATAGGCATTTTGAGGTTTGGGAAACTTTGCCCCTCCTGGTAGGAATGTATATCCCATACGTCACTAGCTCATGGACTCTTGCTAATATGAAAGAAATGAATTTATCAGGTAAGTTCTTACATAAATTATGTTTTTTCTTCAACACTATTCATAAACATATTGGCGTATGATGGGGCAATGTTGGACCCCATGGCAGTACCTCTTGTCTGCTAAAACCAGTCATCCTGAAACAAGAAATAGTTATTGTATAGTATTATTCTTAATAAATTTTAAAAGAATAATAATTGACTCTCACTATACAATTCCGAATTTCTTAGTGCCAAGATATATGCTCCTATGCCACTTTCATGATTAATTACAGTGTACAAACTACTTACATCGAGTGTATACAGAATACATTTTGCTTTAGCCAATGGTAAACCCTTTAATTTTTCAATAAAATCACTAGTGTCTTTAATATAAGAGGTTATTTTTTGAACCTCTGGCTGCAAAATCTTATCCATATAAGTGGCTATGTTTGTAAGGACTGATTCTATTCCTGCCACAATTGGCCGCCCAGGAGGCTCTGTTAAATTTTTATGTACCTTAGGTACCATGTAGAAGATTGGCGTTTTAGGCCATTCTATATATAGATATTCTGATAACTTTTTGTCAATAATGCCAATCCTGAGCGCCCAATTTAACACTCTTCTTATTTCTGCCTGTATTTTAACCACCGGATTACTCTGTATTGGTTTATAGGTATCAATATCTCCCAACTGCTTTTTAATCTCTGTAACATAGTAGTCAGTATCTAAAACTACAGTGGCACCCCCCTTATCAGCTCTTCTTATCTGAATATTCTTTTCTTTCAGGGAGTCTATAGCTTTTTTTTGTGAGACTGTTAGATTAGGTTGATATTCTTTAGATTTTTTCAAACTTTTATTATTGTAGTCAGCTTTTAACTTCAACACATCACACTTAACCATTTCAATATAGGTCTCCACACTATTATTACCTTGGGTTGGTATATATGTACTTTTCTTATATAAACCTGTAGATTTCAATGTTGACATATCTCTTTTAGGTATAACAGTGGTATTAATCAATCGTGGGCTCTCATTAAACAAACGTTTTAGTCTCAATGTCCGGAAAAACCTATACAAGTCTTTCTCCAACTCAAAAAAGTTAATGTCTTTTTTAGGACAAAACGACAATCCTTTATCTAATACTTCGTACTCACTCTTCTGCAGGATCTTGCTCGAAATGTTGATAACTGTTGACCCTCCTTTTTCACCTTGCTGTTTTTCTTTCTCGGCGGGTATCGGCAATCTTTCTCCATGCCGCTTGTGTTTGCGGCCGCCTCTTTGGCGCTTCCTGATGACGTCGGTGAGTCGTCGCTCAACTCTAAAAAACTTTGCCCTTCTGATGACTCCGTACTGCTGACGCGATTTCCGCCATCTTTGAATTTCTCCTTCCCTTGGTTCCGATTAGCTCTCGGTGGTTTACCAGCTCCTCTTCTCTTCCAATGGGATGGTTCACATCTCCACCTGTAGACATGCCCCTGGAGGTAATCCATTTCATCACGCTGAAATTTTAACCTCTTCTGTTCCTGCAGCTCTTTTTTCAAGGTATTAATTTTATCATCTACCTCCTTTATTTTTTTAGCAAATTCATCCGATGCCAACATTTCCTGCAGATCCTCTTTTTTCTTTTCAACTTCAAGTTGTTGTTTGTCAATTTCTTGCTTTAAGGAATCTACAGTCAGTACAATAAGGTCATATGAGCACTTTTTAATATTGCTTCAAATTTTTCGCAGTATTGAGGATTGTCCTTTAGTAGAGTAGGTTGTGTAGACATGCGTAATCCTCTTGGAATTCTTTTTACCCTAAAGTATTCTGCTAGGGTTATTGCATGCAGTTCCCATATCATATTTTCCCTCTTCAACCTCTCATACTCTTGTCCACTCTTTTCTTTTGGGGCTTCTTTAAGAAAATCTCTTGACCCACGGATTCATGTGGTAATCCTGGCTGCATCCACATCTGAATAGGTAAAAGTCTTTGTACCATCAACTTTGGGTATTGTATCCATTTTATCCGGATACAATAATTACCTGGAGCAGGTAAACACCATAGACAGTCTGTATCAAAATAATTTATAAACAAGTAGTGTACAGCTCCACAGCTATAAGATGCAAGTGGCAGGAGGGACCGTCAAAACCTCCAAACATGTAGAAAAATCCACAGCACCTTATCGAATTTTCAACACTTTATTGAAACATCTTTTTCCCATACAGGTACAAAGAAGGTAGCAGCAACGTTTCGGGAAATTATCCCTTAATCATGCTAATAAGCCTAAATTTGTATACGAAAATGAGTTGTTTCTAAAATATGGAGCGTTGTGGTGGCGCTTCATAGATGACATATTTGGCGTGTGGTGGGGCAACGTTGGTACCCTATTGGCATTTATTGAAGAATTGAATCAAGCAGTCAATAATTTCAAATTTACACTAACCTTCAGTGAGGAAAAAGTGGTATTCCTGGACACAGTAATACATATAAACAAGGAAACTTGTAAATTTAAGATTGATCTGCATCGAAAGAAAACAGATAGAAATACTTTGTTAAGGTATGAAAGCTTTCATAATGAGCCCTTAAAGAATTCGCTACCACGAAGTCAGTTTAAAAGAGTAAAAAGGATTGTAAATGATGATTCCCTAGTTGTAAATAGACTACAAGAAATGGGGGATAAGTTCCTGCAAAGAGGATACCCTAGGAAGTTAATAGAGAAAGAGATCATGAGGGCACAGGAACCAGAAGAGAAAGATAACAATGTTCCTAGAACTAAGAGAGAAGATGAAGAAAGGGTAGTATGTGTAACGCAATTTAACCCTATTAGTAAGAAAGTGAGGAACATTGTATCTAAACATTGGCACATCTTAAAAAATTGCAATTCTAATGTTGAATCTTTTAAAAAACCACCTATGATGGCATATTGAAGAGTCCAAAATTTGGGAGATATGTTGGTTAGAAATGATTTGGGATCAAGAAAGAAACAGAAATATATTACTAAGAAAAGCTATGGAACTTTTCCATGCTTGGGTTGTGCAAGCTGTAGTGCGGTTATTAAAGGGACAGAATTTCAACATTTCCCCAGACAGGGAAAAAATTTAGCATTAACAATTTCTATACGTGTGACTCATCCTATGTCGTATACCTTATCAAATGCCCATGTTCAAAAATCTATGTTGGTGAGACCACCAGAAGGGTACGAGATAGGATGAGTCAACACAGATCCAATATTAGATGTGGGGACTAGGAAGCCCCTGTATCTTGCCATTTTTTGAGTGCAGGCCACAATATAAGCCAACTACGGTGGCAAATTATTGATGGAGTGGATAATTTAAGAAGAGGTGGCAATAAGGAAACTGTATTAAAACAAAAAGAATCTTATTGGATATATAAATTGGATGCTTTAATTCCTAAAGGAATCAATAGAGAGCTGGACCTCAAAGTGTTTCTTTAATAAATGGATATTTAATAAAATATTCAGAAAAAATGTTAATATTTTGCAGAATGTATTGAATATTAACAAAGATCTGTACATAGGCATATCAACAGATGAATAGGTAAATTGTAAATTGTATATTGTTTTTAAATTTATATATGTGTTTAATTGTAATAATATTTACAACCACTAGGTGGTGATGTTGAGTGATAAAATTCACTTTGTAACAGTATACTATGGGTTAAAGTGCAGGCCTATAAATGTATCTAATCAGATGAGGCTTATTAGCATGATTAAGGGATAATTTCCCGAAACGTTGCTGCTACCTGCTTTGTACCTGTATGGGAAAAAGATGTTTCAATAAAGTGTTGAAAATTCGATAAGGTGCTGTGGATTTTTCTACTTTTCTCATTATTCAGATAGGGCATGCAGTTTTAAACAACTTTGCAATTTACTTTTATCATTAAATTTGCTTTGTTCGCTTGGTGGTATTTTTGAAAAGCTAAACCTAATTAGGCTCAAACTGATTTCTAAACCGTTGAAAACCGCCTCTTAGCTCAGAACATTTTGAAAGTTTTTCACAGTTAGACAGTACTAGTTCATGTGTGTCATATCGATAACTCTGTGCTCACTCCTGTGGAGTTATTTAGGAGTCTGCACTAATTGACTAAACTGCATGTCTGTCAAAAGCACTGAGATAAGGGGGCAGTCTGCAGAGGCTTAGATACAAGGTAATAACAGAGGTAAAACATATATTAATATAACTGTGTTGGTTATGCAAAACTGGGGCATGGGTAATAAAAGGATTTTATATATTTTTAAACAATAGAAATGCTGGTGTAGTCCCTTTAACCAATCATGAGCAACACTGTTTTGGTAACACTGAAATTACCTATACTAGATTTTGGCTTTTGTTCTAATTTAGACAGCCTCTCTTTCTAATTATTGTAATGACAGTAAAATAGCCCCAGCAAATTATATGTCAAGCTCCAATGTATATGAAAAGGGGGCATTATTTTTCAAATATTGAGAGTCTGTAGCAAAATACTTTATAATTAAAGGGACAGTCTAGACTAAATACTTATTCTTTATAACTTATTGTTACATACCAGACAAGCATCTTGCAAAGCGTGCCACTGCTATAAGCTTGTAAGAAGTACATGAAACTTTTAAATAATCATCGATTTTTAGCAGCTGAAAATGGCCACCAAGCTCCGCCCACAGCTTTCTTCTTGTCCAGTTACCTGTTTTCTTGTATGACAGTTCAGTAGTGCACATTTAATATTTTTCAGTTAGCTATTTCTAATTGCACTTATGCAGTGGGTTTTTTTCTTAGTCAGAAATGCAGGGGACATTTATTGCAGGCGAATCAGCATCATTTCCTGCAAATAGTGATAGTTTTTGTGTCTTTCTGTTTGCTTTTTACTTGTGATTTTTTTTTCTACCGCAAGTGATATTTAAAATATAAATAATCTTTATATTCTCATGGTAAAAAAATGTATCTTACTTAGTTATTGATTTGTTATTATTTAGTCTAATAATGTTTAACTCCTCATTACTTATGAATGTTATAAACCACTGTTGTCCTGATCTCATGGTCTGTGTAGGCAGACACATCACTGCACCTTCCCCTCATATAGGACCAGATTACGGTTGGAGCGCTATTGTTTTTGCGCAAGCGATATTGTGTTTTCATGCTCATTTGCATGCAAGTTAAATTGCGCTTGTATTACAATTTTAAAGTAAATGATAACACTTGAGGACAATCACGATTTACACTATGATAACTGCGACCTCAGAGGTCTGGTTAACTGTTTTGCGAAACTGAAAAGTTGCACAAAACACATAAAAATGACATTACAAAGTACAGCTACGACACTCATAATAACACCATGTGATAAAAATGATTCACAAAAAATATAGCACAAAAAAGTTATAAGGGCTCAAATAAATGAGGTCTCAGGTGTTAGAAAAAAAAGGCAGGCAAAGGGCTTTAATATAGACATACATACATACACTTGTTTATTTATATTTATGTGTATATATACAGGGTTATATATATATGTATATATATATATTTGTGTGTGTGTGTGTGTATTTTTTTGTATTTACAGACATATATACACATATAAATACAAATGTATACATATATTGAAATTGGAGCTGTTAAGTAGATGAAAACATTTATAACAAAATTGGAATTTGAAATATTCATATTTTTATGTTTGGTTAGCACACTTGGGAATACGACTTCTGGTTAGCGTTAGAGTGGGGTGTTTTTTCCACGCATTGTTTTCTCCATTGACTAATATGGGGGAATAAATTAACTTTTTACTTCAACTCATTATATATATATAATTGCAGATAATAAAGCACTCACTGGGCTGTAGACATCCGTGTTAAATCCAAACTTTATTGTGATGTTTCAGGACCAACAGCGTCCCTTCCTCTGACAAACATCAAGTGAGAAAATGAGACTTTTATAGGCCTACAAACCACTCCCCTGGTAGGCTACCAATCAAAGTGAGCCGTGTGCAAAAAGGCACAGACATGTGCAATTATTGTAATACTGGTCATAAACAGTGTAAATATAGTGATATATAAATAATATAGGTGTGTCCATAAAAATTGTGTTAGGATTAGACAAATGTAAATATATATATCCCCTAAACAAGCTATGATCATGATCGTAATATATATAAGACTGTATCGGTAGAATCACATATGTTGAGGACAACAAAAGCCCTGATAGGTGTAAAAACGTCATACCCCTTATCGGGGATTGGCTAGTTCATTCTACCTCCACACCTCCAAAAACCTGTATGTAAACATCAATAATACATCAATAATACAGCCACGATATAATCCCCAACAAAACAGGGTATAACCTTTTCATGAGAGGCCAACTAATTCCGTCAGTACTAAATCCGATGTGCTATGTGATAAGCGTCTACGATCGCAAATATCAACACCCCCTGTCATCAATACAGCAAAAAGAAAACCACGCTAATAGGACCCGTCATAACACACCCCTCGTTGTAAGTGGCCAGGATCGGTACTCGCTGAACAGTCATCTCGCACCTCCTACATACTACAAAACAAACTGAGTGCTCACAAATCATACTGTGTATACTCTTCACTCCAGGCAAGCAAATGTGCTACTCTCATATCGTAGCATGCCGAATATTACCATATTATTCCCAAAAATGTGTAGACTCCGTTACCCTATAAAGGGCTCATCACGCATATCCAGTCAATGTTCATAATCATATTGATAAAATGGTATGAGACAAAACCAACCTATACATCAGACTAAGCAGATGCCGCCTCAGCTGCGGCTTAGAGGGTTGTGTACATCACCATGGCAACGCATACTCTCGTACTATACAAAACCTAACATATGTGTGATATGCAGTGGCTCAAAGACACAGAGATCATGTCACCAACCTTATGTAATTCCAGTTTCCGGGCTCGATCATAGGGTTGTACCCCATATGTCACCATTGTTCTATCACAGTGACAAAAACGTGCACATAAAAACAAACTTAACGCGCCCCTAGACTTGATATGTCTAATATATCAGACATTACAACAATGTCATATTCCAACTTCTACACCAACTTCTACATCACACTTATAGGTTAATACCTCAGTATCAGCTAGTCCTGACAGTAGTCAGCCTAAAGTGATACAAGCAGCAACCTCAATAGAATATATACCTCCAGAGATGGTGAGATGTGGCAGTTTATAAAAACACATTGTACACAGAGACAAGACTATATATAGACCATACCATATTCAAAGAATATTATTGGGCAATATATAATGGTCCAAATATCATTTCAATCATAAAACAATAGTTAAGTGGCCAGATATATACCCTTATCACAATCTAATCCTCTACACCAATACACCCAAATGTCTAAAAGAGAAGCAAAAAGCCTCCCTATGTGTTCTATAATTATTAATATAAGGGTATGCCTATGTCAAATCACCCTAAACTTCCTAGCGATACTACACAGCATATATAATATACAAATAACCTCCACATTTGTGTCAGTTCAATGAGCAAATCCTGCTCATGTAATCTGACCAAACCCAAGAGATTCTGTATCATAGGGGGATATAGTGCACAATTATCTACAAAGTGCTAATGTGAATGTGTGAGAAATGCTGATACACATAAGACATAACATCATTAAAAGCAAATGTTAAAAACACCTCACACATCTTCCATCTGAAGATGTAATATAATGTTGTTAGGACTGAAAAAGAAGGGAGCACTGTACAAAAAGATAAATATATACACTATCAGTATTATCAAATATATCTTATATCATGCTAACAGTCCAAAAATGGAAAGGATTATTGTTAATGTCAAGAATGAAAACATGGACTCTCAAGAGTAGGAAAAACCTACTCAGAATGGATCAGCGAACTCTCATACACCATAACGTATCAATCTTCACTTCACAAAAAGCTTTGCCAGCCCGTCTGGACATTCAAGCCTCTCTGGGCTAAGGTACAGAATGCATATATCCATCGTGCTTCTTTTTTCAAAAGTATTTTGGCTCTCTTGCCACCTCTTCTCAAAACCGGCACATGGTCTATAATCCTAAACTGTAAGTCACTCACAGTGTGCCCCGCATCCAAAAAGTGACGAGCCACCTGATGTTCAGCCTTTCCCGTCTTTAGAGCTGTTCTGATGCTGGAACGGTGATTCACCATCCTCACTCTAGCATCATCGGTCGTCTTTCCTGTGTAAAATTTTCCACAAGGGCAATTAAGAAGATACACAATAAACTGGGTGGTACATGTGAGGAAGAATTTGATCTGGTATTTCTTTCTGCAATCAGAATGTTGAAATGTTGTGCCTGTATGCATGCTGTTACATGTGACACAACTGATGCATTTAAAGCAACCGACTTTCTTTCTCAACCAAGATTATTTATCGCTCTTCAAGGGAATATCCGTCTTCACCAGCATGTCCCTCAGACTCCTACCTCTACGATAAGCCAATCTAGGTGCCAACCACTCAGTAAATGGCAATGTAGGATCACTTTGAATTATTTTCCATTCCTCTTTAATCGCTTTCGCAATATGATATTGATCTGGGCTATACGTGGTGATAAACATGAGCTGTGGATTCTCAATACCATCCTGGGGGGTCTGTACACCTTGAGATACTAGAGCTGATTCCTGTTGTTCCCGCAGACTCCTCTTGTTGTATCCACGTTGGACAAATCTCTGTGTCATTTCTGACAATTGTAAATTCATTTTATTCTCATCTGTGTTGTTTCTTATCACATGCTGGTATTGTGCTTTAGGAATGTTGCGAATTAAAGCTGCAGGATGGAAATATGGTCAGTCCCTTTTCTAAATAGGGTGGTGCCGAATCCATCATGGGTCTTGAACACTCTGACATCCAAAAAGTCTACTGTGTCGATGTTGGCAGTATACTGAAATTTAATGGTACTGTCCATCTCATTCAGGGTGTCAATCCAGGTTTTAAGAGTATTTTCTCCATCACGCCAAATCAGGAACAAGTCCTCTGATTGCACCTCTGGATCTAGTGGTGATGCCTCTATAAGTGGACTCGCCACCACTGGTCAGAACTTCTGGATCAGAGCTTTCACCCGAGCTGGTGTCTACAGTATTTATGTTTTTCTTTGTAAACCTCCTTTCTCGCCTTGGTCTGAAACTCTTTCTTTCATCAGGGGATAACATCCATCGGTAAACACTTTTATATGTATAGTCCTGGTTGACTGTTTGGAGTTTTCGGTTTTTGAAAGCAATAAGTTCTTGTTTATATAGCTTGACTTGTTGTGATAATTTGTCAATCCAATCACAGGTGTTATCAGATCTTAAGCGATTAAGCTGTTCCGTTTCAAACACCTGAATTTCATTCCTCACTTCTTTAAGTAATCGTCCGGCCTCTCTGATGACAAGAAGCATTAGGTCAAATGAGCATTTGTTGAGAATTTTACACCAATTGGTGCAAAATTCCACATTTGATCTTCCAATAGTGGGAATATTTTTGACTCTAAAACCACGTGGAAGCAGTCTTTTTTTATGGTAATCCGACAGATATATACAGTGTAGGTTCAAATCAATCTCCCATTGCTTAAGTTTTGCAAGAGCATTATAGAGAGATTGGCAAGACTCCTCTGTCTGTTGCTCTTCAATAGAGCCAAACCGGATTGCTTCAGCATCTTCATCAGTGAAGGTAAAAATATCTTCATATTTGTCCTCTGTGTTTTCACTCTGATATGCACTAGGTGCTCCCGTGTTAACAATATTCGGCTCAGTCATAATGATATTCAATGAGGTAAAGATGAGAAATGGGAAGTGAAATGGGCTGAGACAGCCACTGAGTGGGTGCACTGTACTATAGTATAGTAGAACCAAAGTGTATAGTATGTGCACTCCCACCAACAAACTCCAACTTGCCAGGGTGCTGTAACAAGGAATGTAGAATTGCAGATAATAAAGCACTCACTGGGCTGTAGACATCAGTGTTAAATCCAAACTTTATTGTGAGGTTTCGGGACCAACAGCGTCCCTTCCTCTGACAAACATCAAGTGAGAAAATTAGACTTTTATAGGCCTACAAACCACTACCCTGGTAGGCTACCAATCAAAGTGAGCCGTGTGCAAAAAGGCACAGACATGTGCAATTATTGTAATACTGGTCACAAACAGTGTAAATATAGTGATATATAAATAATATAGGTGTGTCCATAAAAATTGTGTTAGGATTAGACAAATGTAAATATATATATCCCCTAAACAAGACTGTATCGGTAGAATCACATATGTTAAGGACAACAAAATCCCTGATAGGTGTAAAAACGTCATACCCCTTATCGGTGATTGGCTAGTTCATTCTACCTCCACACCTCCAAAAACCCGTATGTAAACATCAATAATACATCAATAATACAGCCACTATATAATCCCCCAACAATACAGGGTATAACCTTCTCATGAGAGGCCAACTAATTCCGTCAGTACTAAATCCGATGTGCTATGTGATAAGCATCTACGATCGCAAATATCAACACCCCCTGTCATCAATACAGCAAAAAGAAAACCACGCTAATAGGACCCGGCATAACACACCCCTCGTTGTAATTGGCCAGGATCGGTACTCGCTGAAAAGTCATCTCGCACCTCCTACATACTAAAAAACAAACTGAGTGCTCACAAATCATACTGTGTATACCCGTCACTCCAGGCAAGCAAATGTGCTACTCTCATATTGTAGCATGCCGAATATTACCGTATTATTCCCAAAAATGTATAGACACTGTTACCCTATAAAGGGCTCATCACGCATATCCAGTCAATGTTCATAATCATATTGATAAAATGGTACGAGACAAAGCCAACCTATATATCAGACTAAGCAGATGCCGCCTCAGCTGCGGCTTAGAGGGTTGTGTACATCACCATGGCAACGCATACTCTCGCACTATACAAAACCTAACATATGTGTGATATGCAGTGGCTCACAGACACAGAGATCATGTCACCAACCTTATGTAATTCCAGTTCCCGTGCTCGATCATAGGGTTGTACACCATATGTCACCATTGTTCTATCACAGTGACAAAAACGTGCACATAAAAACAAACTTAACGCGCCCCTAGACTTGATATGTCTAATATATCAGACTTTACAACAATGTCATATTCACACTTCTACATCACACTTATAGGTTAATACCTCAGTATCAGCTAGTCCTGACAGTAGTCAGCCTAAAGTGATACAAGCAGCAACCTCAATAGAATATATACCTCCAGAGATGGTGAGATGTGGCAGTTTATAAAAACACATTGTACACAGAGACAAGACTATATATAGACCATACCATATTCAAAGAATATTTTTGGGCAATATATAATGGTCCAAATAGGTTAATACCTCAATATCAGCTAGTCCTGACAGTAGTCAGCCTGAAAAGATACAAACAGCAACCTCAATAGAATATATACCTCCAGAAATGGTGATATGTGGCAGTTTATAAAAACACTTTATTCTGCATGCTACGATATGAGAGTAGCACATTTGCTTGCCTGGAGTGACGGGTATACACAGTATGATTTGTGAGCACTCAGTTTGTTTTGTAGTTTTCTTTTTGCTGTATTGATGACAGGGGGTGTTGATATTTCCGATTGTAGACGCTTATCACATAGCACATCGGATTTAGTACTGACGGAATTAGTTGGCCTCTCATGAGAAGGTTATACCCTGTTTTGTTGGGGATTATATAGTGGCTGTATTATTGATGTATTATTGATGTTTACATACGGGTTTTTGGATGTGTGGAGGTAGATTGAACTAGTCAATCACCGATGAGGGGTATGACGTTTTTTACACCTATCAGGGCTTTTGTTGTCCTCAACATATGTGATTCTACCGATACAGTCTTATATACAGGGAGTGCAGAATTATTAGGCAAGTTGTATTTTTGAGGATTAATTTTATTATTGAACAACAACCATGTTCTCAATTAACCCAAAAAACTCATTAATATCAAAGCTGAATATTTTTGGAAGTAGTTTTTAGTTTGTTTTTAGTTTTAGCTATTTTAGGGGGATATCTGTGTGTGCAGGTGACTATTACTGTGCATAATTATTAGGCAACTTAACAAAAAACAAATATATACCCATTTCAATTATTTATTTTTACCAGTGAAACCAATATAACATCTCAACATTCACAAATATACATTTCTGACATTCAAAACCAAAACAAATCAGTGACCAATATAGCCACCTTTCTTTGCAAGGACACTCAAAAGCCTGCCATCCATGGATTCTGTCAGTGTTTTGATCTGTTCACCATCAACATTGCGTGCAGCAGCAACCACAGCCTCCCAGACACTGTTCAGAGAGGTGTACTGTTTTCCCTCCTTGTAAATCTCACATTTGATGATGGACCACAGGTTCTCAATGGGGTTCAGATCAGGTGAACAAGGAGGCTATGTCATTAGATTTTCTTCTTTTATACCCTTTCTTGCCAGCCACGCTGTGGAGTACTTGGACGCGTGTGATGGAGCATTGTCCTGCATGAAAATCATGTTTTTCTTGAAGGATGCAGACTTCTTCCTGTACCACTGCTTGAAGAAGGTGTCTTCCAGAAACTGGCAGTAGGACTGGGAGTTGAGCTTGACTCCATCCTCAACCTGAAAAGGCCCCACAAGCTCATCTTTGATGATACCAGCCCAAACCAGTACTCCACCTCCACCTTGCTGGCGTCTGAGTCGGACTGGAGCTCTCTGCCCTTTACCAATCCAGCCACGGGCCCATCCATCTGGCCCATCAAGACTCACTCTCATTTCATCAGTCCATAAAACCTTAGAAAAATCAGTCTTGAGATATTTCTTGGCCCAGTCTTGACGTTTCAGCTTGTGTGTCTTGTTCAGTGGTGGTCGTCTTTCAGCCTTTCTTACCTTGGCCATGTCTCTGAGTATTGCACACCTTGTGCTTTTGGGCACTCCAGTGATGTTGCAGCTCTGAAATATGGCCAAACTGGTGGCAAGTGGCATCTTGGCAGCTGCACGCTTGACTTTTCTCAGTTCATGGGCAGTTATTTTGTGCCTTGGTTTTTCCACACGCTTCTTGCGACCCTGTTGACTATTTTGAATGAAACGCTTGATTGTTCGATGATCACGCTTCAGAAGCTTTGCAATTTTAAGAGTGCTGCATCCCTCTGCAAGATATCTCACTATTTTTGACTTTTCTGAGCCTGTCAAGTCCTTCTTTTGACCCATTTTGCCAAAGGAAAGGAAGTTGCCTAATAATTATGCACACCTGATATAGGGTGTTGATGTCATTAGACCACACCCCTTCTCATTACAGAGATGCACATCACCTAATATGCTTAATTGGTAGTAGGCTTTCGAGCCTATACAGCTTGGAGTAAGACAACATGCATAAAGAGGATGATGTGGTCAAAATACTCATTTGCCTAATAATTCTGCACTCACTGTATATTACGATCGTGATCATAGCTTGTTTAGGGCATATATATATTCACATTTGTCTAATCCTAACACAATTTTTATGGACACACCTATATTATTTATATATCACTATATTTACACTGTTTATGACCAGTATTACAATAATTGCACATGTCTGTGCCTTTTTGCACACGGCTCACTTTGATTGGTAGCCTACCAGGGGAGTGGTTTGTAGGCCTATAAAAGTCTCATTTTCTCATTTGATGTTTGTCAGAGGAAGGGACTCTTTTGGTCCCGAAACGTCACAATAAAGTTTGGATTTAACACTGATGTCTACAGCCCAGGGAGTGCTTTATTATCTGCAATTCTACATTCCTTGTTACAGCACCCTGGCAAGTTGGAGTTTGTTGGTGGGAGTGCACATACTATACACTTTGGTTCAATATAAATATATATATATATATACAATATATATATTTATACAGTATCTCACAAAAGTGAGTACACCCCTCACATTTTTGTAAATATTTTATTATATCTTTTCATGTGACAACACTGATGAAATGACACTTTGCTACAATGTAAAGTAGTGAGTGTACAGCCTGAATAACAGTGTAAAATTTGCTGTCTCCTCAAAATAACTCAACACATGGCCATTAAAGGGACACTGAACCCAAATTTTTTCTTTCGTGATTCAGATAGAGCATGAAATTTTAAGCAACTTTCTAATTTACTCCTATTATCAAATTTTCTTCATTCTCTTTGTATGTTTATTTGAAAAGCAAGAATGTAAGTTTAGATGCAGGCCCATGTTTGGTGAACAACCTGGGTTGTCCTTGCTGATTGGAGAGCACTAATAAACAAGTGCTCTCCATGGTTCTGAACCAAAAATTTGCTGACTCCTTAGCTTAGATGCCTTCTTTTTCAAATAAAGACAGCAAGAGCACAAAGAAAAATTGATAGTAAAAGTAAATTAGAAAGTTGCTTAAAATTGCATGCTCTATCTGAATCATGAAAATTGGGTTCAGTGTCCCTTTAATGTCTAAACCGTTGGCAACAAAAGTGAGTACACCCCTAAGTGGTAATGTCCAAATTTGGCCCAAAGTGTCAATATTTTGTGTGGCCACCATTATTTTCCAGCACTGCCTTAACCCTCTTGGGCATGGAGTTCACCAGAGCTTCACAGGTTGCCACTGGAGTCCTCTTACACTCCTCCATGACAATATCACGGAGCTGGTGGGTATTAGAGACCTTGCACTCCCCCACCTTCCATTTGAGGATGCCCCACAGATGCTCAATAGGCTTTAGGTCTGGAGACATGCTTGAACAGTCCATAACCTTTACCCTCAACTTCTTTAGCAAGGCAGTGGTTGTCTTGGAGGTGTGTTTGGGGTCATTATCATGTTGAAATACTGCCAGGCGGCCCAGTCTCCGAAGGGCTTGGATCATGCACTGCTTCAGTATTTCACAGTACATGTTGGCATTCGTTGTTCCTTCAATGAACTGTAGCTCCCCAATGCTGGCAGCATTAATGCAGGTCCAGATCATGACACTCCCACCACCATGCTTGACTGTAGGCAAGACACACTTGTCTTTGTACTCCTGAACTGGTTGCTGCCACACACGCTTGACACCATCTGAACCAAATAAGTTTATCTTGGTCTCATCGGAATACAGGACATGGTTCCAGTAATCCATGTCCTTAGTCTGCTTGTCTTCAGCAAACTGTTTGCGGGCATTCTTGTGCATCATCTTTAGAAAAGGCTTTCTTCTGGGATGACAGCCATGCAGGCCAATTTGATGCAGTGTGCGGCATATGGTCTGAGCACTGAAAGACTGACCCTCCACCCCTATCAACCTCTACAGCAATGCTGGCAGCACTCATACGTCTATTTCCCAAAGACAACCTTTGGTTATGACGCTGAGCACGTGCACTCAACTTCTTTGGTCGATGATGGCAAGGACTCTTCTGAGTGGAACCTGTCCTGTGAAACCACTGTATAGTCTTGCCCACCGCGCTGCAGCTCAATTTCAGGGTCTTGGCAATCTTCTTATAGCCTAGGCCATCTTTATGTAGTGCAACAATTAATTTTTTCAGATCCTCAGAGAGTTCTTTGCCATGAGGTGCCATGTTGAATTTTCAGTGACCAGTATGAGAGAGTGTGAGAGCGATAACACCAAATTTAACACACCTGCTCCCCATTCACACATGAGACCTTGTAACACTAACAAGTCACATGACACTGGGGAGGGAAAATAGCTAATTGGGCCCAATTTGGACATTTCCACTTAGGGGTGTACTCACTTTTGTTGCCAACGGTTTAGACATTAATGGCTGTGTGTTGAGTTATTTTGAGGGGTCAGCAAATTTACACTGTTATACAGGCTGTACACTCACTGCTTTACATTGTAGCAAAGTGTCATTTCTTTAGTGTTGTCACATTAAAAGATATTATAAAATATTTACAAAAATGAGAGTGGTTTACTCACTTTTGTGAGATACTGTATATATATATATATATATATATATATATATATATATATTTTAGATGAATAGGTAGAATGCCTAAGGACAACTCCCACGGCAAGCCCTAAAGGCGCTATTAAGGAGGAGAGGTTATTTATTTCACTTAGAAAACACTATAAGGAAAACCTCTCTGGGTATTACACTTAAAAGCAGAAAGCTGCCAGTCCTAGAATACACGTGATGCATCAAAAATCTCTCTAAATATAAAATTATAGCAACAACAAGGGTAAGGATAGCGCTTCGTCTAAAAGAGATAAGATAAAGGTGTAATCAATATCTATGAAATGCATATCAATGATAAATGAATATTTGATTAAAACTAATTAAATCTAAATCTAAAACACCAAATTGTCAGTATATGGCCGGGTTATAATACAATTTATTTATTATTATTCTTTAAAATAAAACCCCCAATTAAAATGCATATACAAAACAATTAAACAATATTTATTTCTAAGTTCTTTACGATAAGTTAAAGTTATAGACACATTGAATTATATTTATAGAAAACCAGATTATGAATCAGATGATACACACTTATGCTGTTATAATATCCTTACAAAGATTATAAAAATATATCTTTACAATTTACCTTATTCACAATAATCGCATTAAAATACCACAATAAAATACCAGAATCTTCAGTTATTAACCAATAACTCTAGTTCAATGCTCAATATGGATTACCAACTTACTATGCTTAATTAATAACTACCAAGGATATAATAATAATAACCAGTTTATGTATAGTTCTGAAAGAGTTCACTATAATAACTGACTTATAAATCTGGAGTATAAAACCCTGTCTAGTAAATAAATAATTTAGCAATAATGACTAGTTAAGACTACACAGGACTATGAAACACAAGCTTAAAATACTAATTGTGCCCTTTTAAATGTATCAGCTTCAATTAGACTGCAGCAACAATGAATGTATTTCTTGATACTTTACGAGATCACCAGTTTGAGAATTCAGTTAATATCCAAATATGTCTATCGTCATATGTTTAGAGGAATTATGCACTTTTGTAAGAGAATTAATCTTGATATTCTCTTATCCACAAAGAGTGTCCCAACGTATTTGTCTTACAGAAAATTGTGTCTGCACACTAATCCTTCTATAAGCAAAGATGGCAGCCCGCAGGATTGCAAAATAGTCACCAATCAAAGTTTTTTCCACCAAGATCCCTCTCTCTCTGTGCAGGGAGTTTTTGTCTGATACACAACTCCTCCTCACTTCTTAATCATTCGATAGATTTGGATACGCATTTCTCTGATTGGCTACTGGGAAATTTCATTTTCAACAGCCAAATGCCTTTTGGCTGTAAAACTGGATTTAGGCCATCGGGGGCAGCAGACAAAGACAAACAGTTTCATTCAAATATTGCTGCAGTTCAATTATCTAACATATAAAATGTTTATTTTATTTACTATAAATTTCAGTATTAATAAACTTTGTGATCAGCATATATATCCCATTTAATATAATTGAAAATGTACAATTTGAGATCACACACTAGTATTATTAATTTTATGTTAAAATAGAAAATATTTATATAGACTTCCTATACACCATATGATATGACTTAGGTCACCCCTTGCAGGCAATCCTGTATCAGCATCTATTAGCCCCATATGGAAGATAGAAAAACAAAAATATGTTTTATATATATATATATATATATATATATATATTTATTTATTATTTTTTTTTAAATGGGATTATTACAATTGTTATTTAATATTTTACAAATCTGAATTGTATTTCCCATATCCATATATAGATATTTATACAGTCAATTAAATATTTGCGAATTATACAGTTCATATAGATGAATTTCTAACTTCTCCTTTTTTTTAATCAAGATTTAAATTCTTATATGCTTTCAGCACTCATAGGGTTAAACATGTCTCTGGGTTTTTTTCCTGCTATTTCTTGCTGAGTGTATACAACACATGACACTATTTAAAACACATATCACATACGTACTTATTAGATGCCTGAAAAATATAAGAATGTTATCCATCAAATTTATTACAAACCTGAACTGCATTTCTCAGATCCATATATCCGGGCATCCGTATTGTTGTGAGGAACGTAACTAGCGTAAGAGTCATTACGTACTTTAGGTGACGTCAGAGCCAGTAAGTAAACACTGGAATAATATCCGTAACTAAGGACGCATAATCAGCTGTCCATAAGAGAGATCAAATGTCTCACAGATACCTCACAACAACCGGAGGCCACACATTAGTTAAAACTAAAAATAGTAACACGCTAATATTGTAACAAGTCCTATATAAACTCTAATAACATAGGAACCTGTATTAATTAATATACATATAAATATATGGGACATATTTCATGAGATAATTCAAATCCAGTACAATACATTAAGATACTAAATGGTGTTATAAACTGCTTGCATCAGAGTTACTTTTTTGAAAAACAGTTAACTTATAAAAATGCATATACAAATATCAACAATTCATATATAATAAACACTTTATATATATATATATATATTCATAAAGATTCTTAAAAAAAATATTATTGGGTAATGAACCCCGTTAACATCTAATTAAAATGCATATTATCTAAAACATCCTTATCATGATATATAAATTTAATAAATGAGAGAAGTAGTCCCAGATATAGAGTCACATTCAAAAGGATGGTAACACTCAAAGCCAGGACATCAGTGATGTGTGATAGGAACCACATGTACCAAGACTGTAAACGGTAATAACACACCCCCTTCAATCAGGAATATAATTCATATATGCGCCCCAGTCTTTTCAGGCATCCACTATTGCGGAATAAGGTGAAATTCAAAACTCACCCTTCTGCCTTAATGAGTCGCTGTGGTCCGTGTCCGGTGGTGGGGAATATTTCAGAGGCGTGCTCCTAAATGGGGATAAACAACGGCTGAACTGCCGGTTCCCCTGCAAGGATTTGCTGTACTCCGGATCCCCTACAATACCAGACTTCCGGAACTCCGTAGCGTAGCGTGTGACGTCATCGGGGGCCTGTGAAGCCGGGGGTGTGTAACGATCAGCCAATCAGGTTCCCAGAAAGCTCGAAAAATGAAAACCACTGGTCCACTTGATTTCGCTTGTGTGTGAGGAACTGAAGAAAAACTGCTGCCAAATGAGGGACTCCTTGTGATCCCAAAGAGAACAAAATATGAAAGAATGAAGCAGTAGTCTTCCAAGTATGAATAAAAAGTCCAATCTTTATTTCATAGTTAAAACATCACAGCAAGGGGTAAGAAGGTGCAGGCTGGTTGACTAGTTTCGGCTGTGTGCCGTAATCATAATCCTGCAGCCACTTAAAATTGTACATATTTAAAGGGGTTTCCAAACACAGTGATTGGTCAATGTTAATGGGAGTGTAAATCCACCCCCTCACATAATTTAACCTCTTACTGAACTTTTATCTGGGCCTGATAGGAGATTTGACCTTGTTAACATAGAGAAAGACTATAGGAAATAATGATCACAGATAATCAATGCATTTATGCAGGCTCAAAAATATGTGTTTAGATATATATATATATATATATATATGTATCTAGTGCATATGAAGAGATATACAGCACATATTCATATGTTTATAACTATGTCATAGATATAGGTAATATAATATAATATAACCCAGTATGCACAAATTTATAGAGAATGTATAAAATCTAAAATATAAAATATATATAGCATCAGTATGTAGATGATCTGTATTCATGCTAGTATAATTATATATACAGGCATACATGGTTATAACAATAATGGAAAGATACAATATGCTATTTGAATTGTTAAATAACATACATACTATAATAAACACATTTCCAAGTCATATATTCCTATACCTAAAGAATGCTTAGACCCTAAACAGTTTTAGTTCAAAACTCACAACTGATAGTCTATAAGCTAAATATTCCATTATTTTGGCTATGGAATTGAACTCATATAGTGTGCCTAAAGTATGTTGTGCAAATAGTACGGTATTAAACCCAAAATCTATAGACATATGTGTTAGTAGACAAAATACTAGTGTATATTTGAGAATAGTGCATAAGTACATATCCCTAAATACTAGGATGTATGTGAAGTGGCCCAGATATATATTTCCCTAAATACTAGGATGTTTGAAGGGTAGTGGTGTTAGGTTGATTGGATACCAACCCAGCATGAGAAACAATATGTAAAGGGTACCAGTGTGGCATTTATGGGACAGGGAAAAGGCCCATAGGAAAAATTATTAATTAAATCAAATGAAATAAAATAAAATAAATAAATCGCATTGTCACGAACCATATATCAATGCCAGTGGTTGATGAGATCAAATTCTGAATTGAAGCCCTTTGGTACCTGAGTTTGAAGTTTAAAGATCCAAAAGGCTTCCTGTCTGGCCAGAATTTCCTCTTTATTCCCACCTCTGAATGGTTGCTTAACCTGTTCAATTGCCCTCCAATTAAATGCTCTCACATCTCCATCGTGTACCTCAATGAAATGTCTTGATAGTGCTGAGACTGTTTTCTCATTTTTGATGTAACCCAGGTGTTCTCGTACTCTCGTACGGACATCCCTGGTAGTCATGCCCACATACTGTCGGCAATGCTCACTACATTCAATGAGGTACACGACGAAATGAGTAGAGCATCTAATACATCCTCTAGTCTCAAATGTTTGATTAGTGACATGAGAATAGAAGTTTCTTCCCTCTGCTATGTAGTCACAGGCTTTGCATCTACCATTGCTACATTTATATGTTCCATTAATGGCCAGCCATGTAGCTGATAATTCCTTTTGTGGTAAAAGGGAGGGCGACAAGATATTGCCTAAGGTGACACCTCTAGAATAAACACATTTGAAACCTTTGTCCACTGTTCTTTTTAAAGCCTTGTCTCCACGCAGTATTGGGAAGTATTTTCTTATAATATTACAAACTTCATTGTATTCCGATGAATATTGTGTAATAAAAAGAGTTCTATTATCATCCCCTTTGTTTGGCCTAGGTATGAGAGTGTCCTGTCTATCCACACTGCCCACTTCCTTAGCCACATTCTTAATCATGCTGGGCTGGTATCCCCTCTCAATCAGTCTGTCTGCCATGTGTTTACTCTCTTTCTTGAAGTCTATTTCAGTGTTGCAAATTCGTCTAGTCCGTAATAACTGTCCTTTGGCTATTCCCCTGAAAACATGTTTCGGGTGAGCACTCTTACTGTGCAGGAGTGTGTTACCAGAGATAGGCTTCCTGTACAGACGAGTGATTACTTTTCCTGTATCAATCTCTCCCTCTAGGGAGATATCCAGGTAATTAATCGTCTTACTGTTCCATTCACTGGTAAAATTAACCCCATTGTCACTCTCATTGAGGTAACACACAAACCTTTCAGCTTCCGTTTCACTAGATGTCCATACCAAAAGCAGGTCATCAATGAAACGTTTATATAGGCTAATGTGTTTCCTATATGGGTTACTATCTGAATAGACAAAGCATCTTTCAAGCCAACCCATAAAAATGTTGGCATATGAGGGGGCAAACTTAGCCCCCATTGCCGTGCCTTGCCTCTGCAGATAGTAAGTGCCCTCAAAATAGAAATAATTATGTTGCAACAGAAAAGATGTGACTTTAAGTATATATTCCATTACATATTCCTCAATATTGTAGTGTAACTCTAGAAAGTACTTAATGGCCTTAATACCCAAATTGTGAGGGATACTGGAATATAAAGATATCACATCCACAGCTAACCAACTGTGGTCAGCTGTCCATGTAAAATCATCAAAAAGTTGCAAAACATGGGTAGTGTCCTTGATATGACTATGTAGATCAAGGACAATGGGTTGCAAAATGGCATCCAACCATTCGGACAACGGCTCCAAAAGGGAGCCGATGCCTGAAACGATCGGGCGCCCCTTTACATTCGTCAATCCTTTATGTACTTTGGGTAAGTGGTGAAACACTGGAGTAATAGGATTAGCCACATTAAGATACTTCAGTGTTTCACCATCCATAATGCCATATTGTACACCATCATCCAATAGACTATACAGATCTCTTTGGAATCTAGAGGTGGGGTTACATGTCAGTATAGTATATGTACTTGTATCCTCAAGTTGCCTTTTGGCCTCTGAGATATATGATACCTTGTCCATAATGACAACACTTCCGCCTTTATCAGAGTTCTTTATGACAATAGACTCATTACTTTTAAGACTATTTAATGCCAATTTTTCATTTACGGTTAGATTGTGTTTTTTCACACTTTTAGACTGATGTAGTGATGTGAGATCCTCCACTACTCGTTTGTGGAACAGTTCAAGGGATTTCCCTCGACTATGTATGGGATAAAAAGTAGATTGTCCCTTGAATCTAGGAAAATTAATATTGTTAGAATTTTCACTGTTATAGGCCTCTGACTGCAGACTTTCCAGAGTAATAATATCGCAAGTGTCCGAAAAATTAAAATTTTCCTTTAGATCACTTGATTTCGCATTAGCAACCTCTTGTGTAGTAGGACTACTGGCGATATTATTCTCTGTCTCCAAAGAGAAATGTTTCTCCAAAGTAAGCTTTCTAATGAACTTATTTAAGTCAATGATAGTGTTAAACAAGTTAAAGCTGTTATTAGGACAAAACCCTAAACCATAGTTTAACACTTTGTACTCTGCTTTTGTAAGTATATGTTTTGATAAATTTACTACATTACCTACTTGGGCTTGCTGCCATTCTTGTTGTCCCTGAGGGTATATCTGTGTTGTACATGTTTGGGGCCCTTCCCTCCCCCTGTTTTTTGTTTTAGGGCTGGCCGAAAAACCTGAGTGTAATTCTCTGGGGTCACTCCTGTTGTGATATGTTCCCTGGAACTGATGGTATCTGTTACTGTAGCACCAATTGGTGGTCTGTGTACTAGAGAGCTACTGGTCTTAGGCCTAGCGCCTTTTTTTACCATGCTATTTGAGTTTTCATTAGCATTTATCATGCTTACTTGTGTAAGTATTTCAGGGGTTGGTAACATTAAAATACCCTCCCCATCTGATCCTGAATTGTCTTCACCAGATGTAGAAGCAGCAAAAGAAGACTGATCATCATCTGTTGTGTCAGTTGTCACAAAGGTAACCTTTTTCTTTTGTTTATTCTTTCTGTGTTTATTAGAGGGACCACTTTTTACCTCCCTGGTCTCAATATCTGACTCAGGGTTGTTTTTATCAATGCTTTTATTTTTATTTGATCTATTTCTAGATCTCCTAGGTTTGTGCCAAATGTAAACCTTATTCTCATGGTAGTCCCTCTGATCCCGCAGAAATTTGGTATGCTTTATATTAATAAGTTCTTTCCTAGATGTTTCAACTACTTCAACTAACATTCTGTCAAATTCACAATACTCACTCGCTTCTTTAAATTTACCAAGCTCTATTGCTTCATTCTTTCATATTTTGTTCTCTTTGGGATCACAAGGAGTCCCTCATTTGGCAGCAGTTTTTCTTCAGTTCCTCACACACAAGCGAAATCAAGTGGACCAGTGGTTTTCATTTTTCGAGCTTTCTGGGAACCTGATTGGCTGATCGTTACACACCCCCGGCTTCACAGGCCCCCGATGACGTCACACGCTACGCTACGGAGTTCCGGAAGTCTGGTATTGTAGGGGATCCGGAGTACAGCAAATCCTTGCAGGGGAACCGGCAGTTCAGCCGTTGTTTATCCCCATTTAGGAGCACGCCTCTGAAATATTCCCCACCACCGGACACGGACCACAGCGACTCATTAAGGCAGAAGGGTGAGTTTTGAATTTCACCTTATTCCGCAATAGTGGATGCCTGAAAAGACTGGGGCGCATATATGAATTATATTCCTGATTGAAGGGGGTGTGTTATTACCGTTTACAGTCTTGGTACATGTGGTTCCTATCACACATCACTGATGTCCTGGCTTTGAGTGTTACCATCCTTTTGAATGTGACTCTATATCTGGGACTACTTCTCTCATTTATTACTTTTTATCCTTGAAGCCCAGCATATTACTCACACTCTGGATTTGAGGACTGTGTGTTTTTCTAGTTCACTGTAACATCTATCCAAGCAATATGGAAGCATCGGGTAATACACAGTATTATTCCCTCTTACCACCTAATGACTCTGATTATGAAGGCCTAGAATTAGAGGACTTTTTCAAGAAAGAATCTCAAGATATTAAACTGGGGGATTTGTTTTATTCCCTGGAGATCCTGAGGCTTAAGGAAATACGTTTAAAGCTTGACACTTGGCTCATAAACAAATACTTGGACTTAAGTATGATTCCCAGGGGTCTAAGGGTTAGAAAATTCCCTAATTTTGATGTTGGTAATAATGAAGAATTGATTTGTGAATGGAACAGTGTTTTGTCTGAATGCTCACTCAGATTAATGGGAATTCTTGTTAGGCTGAAAAATGAGCAGCTGCAAATAGTTAGACATGAAATTACTGCATTACAAATAGAGCTTGGTAAATTTAAAGAAGCGAGTGAGTATTGTGAATTTGACAGAATGTTAGTTGAAGTAGTTGAAACATCTAGGAAAGAACTTATTAATATAAAGCATACCAAATTTCTGCGGGATCAGAGGGACTACCATGAGAATAAGGTTTACATTTGGCACAAACCTAGGAGATCTAGAAATAGATCAAATAAAAATAAAAGCATTGATAAAAACAACCCTGAGTCAGATATTGAGACCAGGGAGGTAAAAAGTGGTCCCTCTAATAAACACAGAAAGAATAAACAAAAGAAAAAGGTTACCTTTGTGACAACTGACACAACAGATGATGATCAGTCTTCTTTTGCTGCTTCTACATCTGGTGAAGACAATTCAGGATCAGATGGGGAGGGTATTTTAATGTTACCAACCCCTGAAATACTTACACAAGTAAGCATGATAAATGCTAATGAAAACTCAAATAGCATGGTAAAAAAAGGCGCTAGGCCTAAGACCAGTAGCTCTCTAGTACACAGACCACCAATTGGTGCTACAGTAACAGATACCATCAGTTCCAGGGAACATATCACAACAGGAGTGACCCCAGAGAATTACACTCAGGTTTTTCGGCCAGCCCTAAAACAAAAAACAGGGGGAGGGAAGGGCCCCAAACATGTACAACACAGATATACCCTCAGGGACAACAAGAATGGCAGCAAGCCCAAGTAGGTAATGTAGTAAATTTATCAAAACATATACTTACAAAAGCAGAGTACAAAGTGTTAAACTATGGTTTAGGGTTTTGTCCTAATAACAGCTTTAACTTGTTTAACACTATCATTGACTTAAATAAGTTCATTAGAAAGCTTACTTTGGAGAAACATTTCTCTTTGGAGACAGAGAATAATATCGCCAGTAGTCCTACTACACAAGAGGTTGCTAATGCGAAATCAAGTGATCTAAAGGAAAATCTTAATTTTTCGGACACTTGCGATATTATTACTCTGGAAAGTCTGCAGTCAGAGGCCTATAACAGTGAAAATTCTAACAATATTAATTTTCCTAGATTCAAGGGACAATCTACTTTTTATCCCATACATAGTCGAGGGAAATCCCTTGAACTGTTCCACAAACGAGTAGTGGAGGATCTCACATCACTACATCAGTCTAAAAGTGTGAAAAAACACAATCTAACCGTAAATGAAAAATTGGCATTAAATAGTCTTAAAAGTAATGAGTCTATTGTCATAAAGAACTCTGATAAAGGCGGAAGTGTTGTCATTATGGACAAGGTATCATATATCTCAGAGGCCAAAAGGCAACTTGAGGATACAAGTACATATACTATACTGACATGTAACCCCACCTCTAGATTCCAAAGAGATCTGTATAGTCTATTGGATGATGGTGTACAATATGGCATTATGGATGGTGAAACACTGAAGTATCTTAATGTGGCTAATCCTATTACTCCAGTGTTTCACCACTTACCCAAAGTACATAAAGGATTGACGAATGTAAAGGGGCGCCCGATCGTTTCAGGCATCGGCTCCCTTTTGGAGCCGTTGTCCGAATGGTTGGATGCCATTTTGCAACCCATTGTCCTTGATCTACATAGTCATATCAAGGACACTACCCATGTTTTGCAACTTTTTGATGATTTTACATGGACAGCTGACCACAGTTGGTTAGCTGTGGATGTGATATCTTTATATTCCAGTATCCCTCACAATTTGGGTATTAAGGCCATTAAGTACTTTCTAGAGTTACACTACAATATTGAGGAATATGTAATGGAATATATACTTAAAGTCACATCTTTTCTGTTGCAACATAATTATTTCTATTTTGAGGGCACTTACTATCTGCAGAGGCAAGGCACGGCAATGGGGGCTAAGTTTGCCCCCTCATATGCCAACATTTTTATGGGTTGGCTTGAAAGATGCTTTGTCTATTCAGATAGTAACCCATATAGGAAACACATTAGCCTATATAAACGTTTCATTGATGACCTGCTTTTGGTATGGACATCTAGTGAAACGGAAGCTGAAAGGTTTGTGTGTTACCTCAATGAGAGTGACAATGGGGTTAATTTTACCAGTGAATGGAACAGTAAGACGATTAATTACCTGGATATCTCCCTAGAGGGAGAGATTGATACAGGAAAAGTAATCACTCGTCTGTACAGGAAGCCTATCTCTGGTAACACACTCCTGCACAGTAAGAGTGCTCACCCGAAACATGTTTTCAGGGGAATAGCCAAAGGACAGTTATTACGGACTAGACGAATTTGCAACACTGAAATAGACTTCAAGAAAGAGAGTAAACACATGGCAGACAGACTGATTGAGAGGGGATACCAGCCCAGCATGATTAAGAATGTGGCTAAGGAAGTGGGCAGTGTGGATAGACAGGACACTCTCATACCTAGGCCAAACAAAGGGGATGATAATAGAACTCTTTTTATTACACAATATTCATCGGAATACAATGAAGTTTGTAATATTATAAGAAAATACTTCCCAATACTGCGTGGAGACAAGGCTTTAAAAAGAACAGTGGACAAAGGTTTCAAATGTGTTTATTCTAGAGGTGTCACCTTAGGCAATATCTTGTCGCCCTCCCTTTTACCACAAAAGGAATTATCAGCTACATGGCTGGCCATTAATGGAACATATAAATGTAGCAATGGTAGATGCAAAGCCTGTGACTACATAGCAGAGGGAAGAAACTTCTATTCTCATGTCACTAATCAAACATTTGAGACTAGAGGATGTATTAGATGCTCTACTCATTTCGTCGTGTACCTCATTGAATGTAGTGAGCATTGCCGACAGTATGTGGGCATGACTACCAGGGATGTCCGTACGAGAGTACGAGAACACCTGGGTTACATCAAAAATGAGAAAACAGTCTCAGCACTATCAAGACATTTCATTGAGGTACACGATGGAGATGTGAGAGCATTTAATTGGAGGGCAATTGAACAGGTTAAGCAACCATTCAGAGGTGGGAATAAAGAGGAAATTCTGGCCAGACAGGAAGCCTTTTGGATCTTTAAACTTCAAACTCAGGTACCAAAGGGCTTCAATTCAGAATTTGATCTCATCAACCACTGGCATTGATATATGGTTCGTGACAATGCGATTTATTTATTTTATTTTATTTCATTTGATTTAATTAATAATTTTTCCTATGGGCCTTTTCCCTGTCCCATAAATGCCACACTGGTACCCTTTACATATTGTTTCTCATGCTGGGTTGGTATCCAATCAACCTAACACCACTACCCTTCAAACATCCTAGTATTTAGGGAAATATATATCTGGGCCACTTCACATACATCCTAGTATTTAGGGATATGTACTTATGCACTATTCTCAAATATACACTAGTATTTTGTCTACTAACACATATGTCTATAGATTTTGGGTTTAATACCGTACTATTTGCACAACATACTTTAGGCACACTATATGAGTTCAATTCCATAGCCAAAATAATGGAATATTTAGCTTATAGACTATCAGTTGTGAGTTTTGAACTAAAACTGTTTAGGGTCTAAGCATTCTTTAGGTATAGGAATATATGACTTGGAAATGTGTTTATTATAGTATGTATGTTATTTAACAATTCAAATAGCATATTGTATCTTTCCATTATTGTTATAACCATGTATGCCTGTATATATAATTATACTAGCATGAATACAGATCATCTACATACTGATGCTATATATATTTTATATTTTAGATTTTATACATTCTCTATAAATTTGTGCATACTGGGTTATATTATATTATATTACCTATATCTATGACATAGTTATAAACATATGAATATGTGCTGTATATCTCTTCATATGCACTAGATACATATATATATATATATATATATATATCTAAACACATATTTTTGAGCCTGCATAAATGCATTGATTATCTGTGATCATTATTTCCTATAGTCTTTCTCTATGTTAACAAGGTCAAATCTCCTATCAGGCCCAGATAAAAGTTCAGTAAGAGGTTAAATTATGTGAGGGGGTGGATTTACACTCCCATTAACATTGACCAATCACTGTGTTTGGAAACCCCTTTAAATATGTACAATTTTAAGTGGCTGCAGGATTATGATTACGGCACACAGCCGAAACTAGTCAACCAGCCTGCACCTTCTTACCCCTTGCTGTGATGTTTTAACTATGAAATAAAGATTGGACTTTTTATTCATACTTGGAAGACTACTGCTTCATTCTTTCATATTTTGATATAAATTTAATATTAAGATTAAAAAAAGATTATATTTTTAGTTTTAAACAATATGTGACCTCCGGTTGTTGTGAGGGATCTGTGAGACATTTGATCTCTCTTATGGACAGATGATTATGCGTCCTTAGTTTCTGATATTATTCCAGTGTTTACTTACTGGCTCTGACATCACCTAAAGTTCGTAATGGCGCTTATACTAGTTACGTTCCTCACAACAATACAGATGCCCGGAAACCACGCCCACTTGATGTTTGGTCATTTGTAGCGGTATTTAAGGACTACAGTCAGCGCTTCCCCATACCTCTGATGAAGAAGGGAATATATTCAATAATACCCTTCAAAACATGTAAGGACTTGTTTTAATTCATTTGTAAGCTTGGTCACTGGTCATTATCTCTAAGAGTGTTATTACCAGCATTTCTCACGATACGATACGGAACCCTATATGTTGATGCTGATCGCATTTTCAAGCTGTCATTTGTGAACCGCATTCCTAACTTGTGCTGTGTATATATATATGTAGCCCTTCCTGTTGAACATTTGCACCTGTATACATTCTGCAGGAGAAGTTGCCTAGGCAACTATTAGACTGGTTGGTCATGTGATCAAGTGAAACTGAAAGAAGAGTGTAAGACACAGGAGGAAGCAGACATGTCAGAGCAGTGAAGGTGTGTGTGAGGCCTGGCTGTGAGAGAGCTGCAGACTTCATCTTGTAAAGTAACAGCATCCCTCTGCTGATTTAGTGTATGCTGCCAGCTGCAGTCTGTCCCTGTTAGAGAGCTGTGGAGAAGAATGCAGACAAAGTAAATGACTGGCAGACCTTGGAGTTTTCTTTCAGCCTGTGCAGAATCCTGTCAGTGGTAAGAAGTATCCTCTCTCCTTGTCATACTGACAGGGCATTCTGTCCATCACATAAACTTATAAACAGCTCTTCCTGTGGATTGCAGTTTCCTATGAGCTGCAACTGTTTAAATGCATGTGGATTACCTTAAAGGGCCCCAACATTTATGTGCACCAACTGGTACCCATCAGCCATTAGGGTGAAGCCTGAGGGTGGGTTCGCAGGTGGTTTGGGAGGGTGCTGGGCCTGGTTAGAGAGAGTCGGTGTGTTAGTTAGCCACTGTATTTCTTGCCTTATTTTTATTTACCATAATCCTTTAATACATGTTCATACTGTTTTACTGTTATTACTGTGTGTGTTGTAGTTATTTATTAGTTTCCTGTCTGGGAAACCCATTCTTGCCCTGGATGCCCAGTCAGGTGGAGGCACTGCCACAGTCATGTACCCCAACTCCCAGGTAGCGGAGACTCAGGATCAGCCTGCAGAGCACATGGAGGTAGCTGGGGTAAAGACCCACAGGGGTAATTGTGGGCCTAGGCCAAACCCCGTTACATTTGGTGGTACTGCTGAGATAAATTGGGGTACACCCAGTAAGGATCCGTTAATTCCCCGGCCCACACTCCCATTTGTAACAGATTGGGCCCAGCAACAGAAGGTACCATTGCATCATGCACTGATGATATGCCAGGTACCTCCCTATAGTGAGATAAAACATGTCACCAAGTGCGTAGAGATTATACTGGGAATAGAGATGGCTACCATCAGAGACATCCTGCATGATTCATACGGTCAAACTTACATGTTAGTATATTCCCATGCAGATTTGAGAGGCCGTCATAGGCCTACATGTCTATACCTTCTTGAAACAGCTCCTGAAGGATGTCGCTTAGTGTATGCTCTCCCTGATAAGGAGGAAGGGGTTACATTGCAGCAACCCTCCACTATAGGCCAAAGAGACTTTAATGTATCAAGTTATTCCCAGATTCTGTCCCCTTTGTCAGAGAAACCCCCCAGGAGATTACCGGTTACCCCTGTAGAGACTGGGGCCATCCCTAAACGAAATGTCTACTTTTCCAGTGTGCAAGGGACAACTGCCCCTAAGACCCCAGATCTAGTGGTTCCCTCATCTCCAACATCCCCAAAACCAGGCGATTCCCTATTGAGAACCACAAGTTCAGGAGAGAGTAACATATCTGAAATACTGCAAAAACTCTCAGAAGCCATAGTAACAGCTACCCATACCCACAGTTACCGTAAGCTGAAAGTGTTTTCTGGGAATCAACCTGTTCCTGCCGGGGAGGAGCCCTTTAAGGCCTGGAAGGATAATGCTGTACAATTATTGGAAGAATGGTCTTGTACGGATAACATAAAAAAACAACGGATAATGGAGAGTCTTCGTTTCCCAGCTACAAATATGATAAGGCTGTTTAGGGGAGTGAATGAACAAGCTACCGCACAAGATTACCTGAAAGTTTTGCAGGATGCGTATGGAAAATCTGAGGACTCTGATGATCTATTAATCAAGTTCCTAGCCACTAAACAGAAGGAACATGAGAAAGCTTCAGACTATATCAATCGATTACAATTGTCACTGGGAAAACTGTTTCATAATGGAGCAGTCACTGCATCTGAGTTGGATGCTCGACTATCCAAACAAATTCAGAAGGGAGGCCTTAGCAATGATCCAGTCATGATCATGTTAAGAGTTAAGTTGGATGATCAAGTCTTGTCCTATTCCACACTGATCCGAAAAGCAAAAATACTGGAGAACCAAATGTCCCCATCTCCTCCACAAAAAGGAAATTCTTCTAAAGCTGCAGATAAAGAGGATATGGAACTGTTCGTCCTTAAAAAAAAGGTAGCTGAATTAGAATTATTGTCTAAGTCATCGCCAAGAAGAACAGATTATTCTCCTACCAGGAGGCAGCACCGCAGGGAGACCACAGGAAGGTTATTCCCAGAGGAACAGTCCCCCCGAGGGAACTGTTTTAAGTGTGGAAAATCAGGGCATTTCAAGCGGGAGTGTCCCACTAATTCATCAGATACAGAAGTGGATGTGCTAGCTATTGAGCTGGAGGAGGCTCAAGCTACCAGTCCTTTCAGGAAAAGAGGAAAAAGAACCACACCCATATTATCTGTGGGGGCCAAGATCGGGCCCAAATCTCTGATACAGTTACAAATAGAAGATATTCATGCCTCTGCCTTGTTAGATACTGGATCCCAGGTCACCATCATTAATAGAGACTTCTATGACCATCATCTAAAACATATTCCCCTGGAGCCAGCAGGAGAGTTGCAGTTGTGGGGAGTGGGATCTCAGGCCCAGCCTGTAGAGGGATGTATAAGAGTGACAATAACAATCCCACAGTTAAACACAGGAATGATCTGCCCTATGGAATTGGAAGCTCTTGTATGCTCCATGAAGAAAACAATGTGCGCCCCAATAATTTTGGGTACCAACGCAAGAATGGTGCAGGACATGTTCAGGGCCTACCTAACTGAAGTGGGAGATGTATCTCTAACCAGACTGATGGAAGTCAGCCCTGTTCTAGGGAAAGAATGCCATCGACTAGCCCTACAAGCTAGACCAGGATCATGCCACTACTCAGGGAAAGAACCTTTATTTGTAAGGCCTGGAGAGACTAAGACTCTACGAGCCATAGCATCTATGCACCATGAAATATCAGGAGGAACCAGGCAATACCTCATTGAGTCCTTGCCTGAGGAGGATGAAAAAAAAGGGTGGACTCTCATACCTGAGGTGAAAGACTGGCGGAATCACTGGTGTAAAGATTTTCCCATAATGATAAGAAACTTAACACCCACAGAGATCAGAATTGATCGTCACCAGAAGATTGGTGTGATTCACTTGTTGGACCAAGTCTCTTCAGTAATGTCTGTAAAGGCAGAACAGGGAGGTGATCATGAAGGACCTATAGTTTTTGAACTGGAAGATTCTCCTCTACCACCAAAGTGGAGAGATAGCCTCCGATCCAAATTAGCTACTCGAGAGAAAGTTTTCTCCAGGAAAGAAATGGATGTGGGATGTGCAAAGAGTGCCACACATGCTATCAGACTTTCTGACCCAGCTCCTTTCAGAGAAAGATCAAGGAGAATACCCCCTCGAGATGTGGAAGATGTCCGGGATATACTCAAACAGATGGAAGAATCTGGCATTATTAAAGAGTCCAGAAGTCCATATGCCTCACCCATAGTGGTAGTTAGGAAAAAGAATGGCACAGTCCGGCTTTGCATAGACTATCGGACTTTAAACAAAAGGACTGTGCCAGATCAATATACTCTGCCACGGATAGAAGATCTGCTAGATGCCCTTTCTGGAAGCCAGTGGTTCAGCGTCCTGGACTTGAGGTCTGGGTATTATCAGGTACCCATGAAGAAGGAGGATCAGGAAAAGACAGCTTTCATCTGTCCCTTGGGATTCTACGAGTTTACCAGGATGCCCCAAGGGGTCACTGGAGCTCCCGCCACCTTTCAAAGGCTGATGGAGAAGACTGTGGGGGATATGAATCCCAAAGAGTGCCTAGTCTATCTTGATGACCTCATAGTGTTTGGAAGGACACCAGAAGAGCACGAACAGCGATTGCTGAAGGTGTTGGATCGACTCCAAGCAGAGGGTCTGAAATTATCAATAGACAAATGTCGATTTGCCCAGAACTCTGTTACATATGTAGGTCACATTGTTTCCGCACAAGGTGTGACAACTGACCCGACCAAAATTGAAGCGGTGATGAACTGGCCCAGGCCAGATAACATCAGTGAGCTGCGCTCATTTCTTGGATTCTGCGGTTACTACCGGAGGTTTGTGAAAGACTATTCAAAGATTGCTCGAGAGCTACACAACCTGTTAAAGACTACCTCAGCTATAGAGGGTGTTAAGGCGCCAAGTCCTAAAGACTCCTTCGGAAAGAAATGGACCTCAGGATGCGAAGAAGCCTTCTTAATCTTGAAGAAAAGACTCACAGAAGCTCCTGTATTGGCATATTCAGATCCCGAGAAACCATATGTGCTCCATGTTGATGCCAGTATGGAAGGCCTAGGGGCCGTATTGCATCAGAGCTACCCAGAAGGGTTAAGACCAGTGGCCTACATAAGTAGAAGTCTAACTGGTGCAGAGAAAAACTATCCGGTCCATAAGCTAGAATTCTTGGCGCTCAAGTGGGCAATTGTGGACAAGTTACATGACTATTTATATGGAGCAACATTCGAGGTAAGGACGGATAACAATCCGCTTACTTATATTCAAACAACAGCAAAGCTGGATGCCACAGGGCATAGGTGGCTGGCAGCATTGTCAAACTATAGTTTCAGCCTTAAATACAAGCCAGGCCCTAAGAATGTCAGTGCGGATGCTCTGTCCCGCAGACCTGGACTTCCTCCTCATGAAGAAAAGGAGGAATGGGAAGAAATCCCTGTGCCTGGGGTAGGAGCCCTGTGCCAAACATATGTAGTGGCTGAGAGGCAGGATGAGTTCTCTGAACTCAGAGGAATAGACTCCATATGTCACTCCCCAGAAGCCGTACCAGAGGTATTCTGTGCTCCAGCAATGCTCCAACAGTGGTCTCACATAACCAATGAAGACAAGAAGAAAGCCCAGTCACAGGACTGGTATATAGGTACAGTCCTCAAGGCAATGAGAGCCAAGAACCCTAAATTACTGAGCTCCCTTCCCATTGGACAAAGAGATTTGTACCGGAGAGAATGGAGTAAACTACATCTAGAAGATGGAATCCTTTATAGAATTATAAAATACCATGACCACCCTGGTCGAAAGCAGCTAGTGTTACCTCATAGATATCGGGGAATGGTCCTGAGAGCTCTCCATGATCAACATGGGCATCTTGGGGTAGACAAGACCTATGGCCTGGTACAAGACCGGTTCTATTGGCCTCGCATGAGAGAACATGTTGAACATTATGTGAAGACCTGCAGAAGATGTATTCAGAGAAAGACTCTGCCTGTGAGAGCTGCCCCTATGGGCCACCTGAGAAGTACAGGACCCCTGGATCTTGTGTGCATGGACTATCTATGTATTGAGAATGATACTACCGGAATTGGGAATGTTCTGGTAGTAACAGACCATTTCACCAGATACGCTCAGGCTTTTCCCACTAAAGACCAGAAGGCTGTGACCGTAGCCAAGGTCCTCTGGCAGAAATATTTTATGCACTACGGTCTGCCCAATCGAATACATTCTGATCAAGGTAGAGACTTTGAGAGTAAGCTGATCAAAGAACTGCTGGATATGTTGCAGGTTCACAAGTCCAGAACAACACCCTACCACCCTGAGGGTGATGCCCAGCCTGAGCGTTTTAATAGGACACTCCTAGACATGCTCGGGACTCTGAAACAAGTGGAGAAGCGGTCCTGGAGTAAGCATGTAGAAGCCATGGTCCACGCATATAATTGCACAAGGCATGAGTCTACAGGATTCTCACCCTATTTCCTAATGTTTGGAAGGGAAGCCAGACTACCGATAGATGTCCGGTTGGGGGTGTCCCCAGATGGGACAAAGTCAGACTCTCACTTCCAGTATGTGAGGACCCTCAGACAAAACCTTCACAGTGCCTACGAGTTGGCCACTCAAGCTGCGGCAAAAATGGAGGAACGCAACAAAAGAAGATACGATACCAAAGTGAAGCATCAGGAAGTCCAAGCGGGAGATAAGGTTCTCCTCCGGAATCTAGGGGTACCTGGGAAACACAAATTAGCAGACAGATGGAAGGATACCCTATTTGAAGTTGTGTCTAAGCTAAAGGGGCTGCCAGTGTATAATATAAAAGGCCCAGAAGGCCGGATCAAAGCTTGGCATAGGAACCATCTACTACCAATAGCCTATATCGATGAAGAGGAAGGGAGTAGTAGTGAATGGGAGAAAAGCACAACGGAGAGTCCTGAAAATGAGGCAGTAGAGACCCCAGAAGCTCTTAGTGCTGATGATCAATGGTGGTCTCCTCCTGCTGAGGAAACACAGCACTTTCCTTCCTCTCCTCCCTTAGCCTCCTCTACATTGAATCCCAACAGCCCCAACTTTGTGCCTGGGACCCCAAAAAGAGACTCTTGTATCATGGGAAAGCCAGGGTCTCAAGCATCTGGTGAACTCCCCACCCAAGTGGCCAGAGCTGAAGATTCCCAGGAACATTCTGGACTTCCTCAGAGAGAACAGAGACTGGGTACTAGAATACGACAGCCTCCCAGGGTTCTTACTTACGATCAAGTCGGAGAACCCAGTTATGTACATATGCCCCAGGTACAGTCTAAAATGGTTGATTTACTGTATGCGGTTGCGGACATTATGAATGTTGGAACCTCTCTGTACTAGAATAAACTGTAAGATAGTTAACATTTGTTTATAGGACTGCATTTATTATTATTTATATGTTTTGTTTTTCAATTTACCTCTTGGTGGAACCTTGCCAGTGGAAGGCAAGGATTTTACAAGGGGGAGAATGTAGCCCTTCCTGTTGAACATTTGCACCTGTATACATTCTGCAGGAGAAGTTGCCTAGGCAACTATTAGACTGGTTGGTCATGTGATCAAGTGAAACTGAAAGAAGAGTGTAAGACACAGGAGGAAGCAGACATGTCAGAGCAGTGAAGGTGTGTGTGAGGCCTGGCTGTGAGAGAGCTGCAGACTTCATCTTGTAAAGTAACAGCATCCCTCTGCTGATTTAGTGTATGCTGCCAGCTGCAGTCTGTCCCTGTTAGAGAGCTGTGGAGAAGAATGCAGACAAAGTAAATGACTGGCAGACCTTGGAGTTTTCTTTCAGCCTGTGCAGAATCCTGTCAGTGGTAAGAAGTATCCTCTCTCCTTGTCATACTGACAGGGCATTCTGTCCATCACATAAACTTATAAACAGCTCTTCCTGTGGATTGCAGTTTCCTATGAGCTGCAACTGTTTAAATGCATGTGGATTACCTTAAAGGGCCCCAACATTTATGTGCACCAACTGGTACCCATCAGCCATTAGGGTGAAGCCTGAGGGTGGGTTCGCAGGTGGTTTGGGAGGGTGCTGGGCCTGGTTAGAGAGAGTCGGTGTGTTAGTTAGCCACTGTATTTCTTGCCTTATTTTTATTTACCATAATCCTTTAATACATGTTCATACTGTTTTACTGTTATTACTGTGTGTGTTGTAGTTATTTATTAGTTTCCTGTCTGGGAAACCCATTCTTGCCCTGGATGCCCAGTCAGGTGGAGGCACTGCCACAGTCATGTACCCCAACTCCCAGGTAGCGGAGACTCAGGATCAGCCTGCAGAGCACATGGAGGTAGCTGGGGTAAAGACCCACAGGGGTAATTGTGGGCCTAGGCCAAACCCCGTTACATATATATATATATATACCTCATATTGTGAGGTTTTTTAATGTAAGTTTCTTTTTTAAAGACACAATGAGTCCACGGATTTAATCCTTACTTGTGGGATTGCGCCTCCTGGTCAGCAGGAGGAGGCAAAGAGCACCACAGCAAAGCTGTATATATAGCTCCTCCCTTCCCTCCCACTCCAGTCATTCTCTTTGCTTGTGTTAGTGATAGGAAGAGGTAAAGTGAGGTGTTAGCTTAGATTCTTCAATCAAGAGTTTATTATTTTTAAAATGGTACAAGTGAGTGCTATTTTATTATAGGGTGTAGCCGTATTCCTTGTCAGCCTCTAGAGTAGAGCTACAGGTGGCTTTAAAGCAATGGGAACTGGTGGGACAAAACTCTCATTGCGCCTCCCATACTGAATGCTGCCCTTTCTGTGATTGCCTAAGCTGGATCTAACTCAGGCTTCATCTTTTCTGCAGGACTATAGGAGGGAACCAATGGACCTCTGAACCCTGTTGAGGCTATCTTGCTGACAGACAGCATAAGAGGTAAGTGCAGCCTTTATTTCTCTACAGGAAAATTCCTCAGGGACATATTTACCTCGGTGAGGTTTTTTCTGCACTTATGTATATTTATGGGAATCAGGGGCTCTGTCAGTGAAGAGTTTTTTTCCCTGACAGCATTTAGCAGAGCCTTGCTTGTATTGGGGACTAATTCTCATTCACAATATGAGCAGGCTGAACAGCTTTTATTACGACAGGATGAGAAAGACACTAAACAAAGGTTATATTGTCATTCCCGGTGCCTCTTAAACAATGGTAACCATGACTAACCACTACCCTTTGCATGGTGCATAGTGACAGTTGTGGGTTTCCCTCCCGGCTTTTTGTGTATAACTTAACTTAATAACGGCGACCAGGAGATGGTTGTTTACGCCCACGATGGGCGGGGTTTAGTTACGATACTATTCAATGAAGGAACAGAGGCTGTTTGTTCCGGTATGGCTGTTCTTATGGGCAGCAGGCTGAACAGTTTTTATTTGCTCCACTGTTTTTTTGTCACTCCCGGTGTCTTTGCATGAACAATGGCGACCGGGAGATAGCTGGCGAAACGCCCATGAGGGGCGGAGTTCATAAAGGGTTCCAAAGTTGAGGGCGCCGAGGACACTTCTTCCTCCTTACTCCTATTTGTCTATAGCAATGAGTGGAGGACTTTAACTTTTCTACGATATCTAGAGACACTTCTTCCTCCTTACTATGATACGTAATGGCAAGGAACGGAGGACTCTAGTTTTGGAAGGATGCGCTTTGTATTAGGCACTTCTTTCAGGTCACTTCCGGTTCTCGGAAGTTATGGTTCAGCTGTTTGTCGCAATTGTTGCGTTCCAAACTTTAACAGGGTCATGAAGGATGTATACGCATTAGGAATATTCAGCTAGTACCTTAGTTGCTTTTATTTATTTGTTGACTACATACAAAAATAAAACATTGCCGTTTAAAATTTTAAAGCAACAGTAATTTTATTTTATAAAGGATTTCTGCTTTTTCCTGTTAGTTCATCCATTGTGACTTTGAATGAAAAACCACACAAAAAATAGTGTTACTTTAAGATTAAAGAGACAGTAACCTATTTTCATGTGTTAACTTTTATTATTAATACTCCTTCTAAAGCGATGGCTGTTAGGAGTCTGGTGGCATCGGTTAATCCATGCCACAATTTTCTACTTATAGTGTCCAAAATGATTTATGATCCACAGGCAGTGCTCTGCGGTTCCCTGCATAGACATTGATTTTGATGTACACTTGCAATGTCTAGTTACAGCAATCTTATTATGGTTATTGGATTTTTTCTGCATGACAGAAATAAGACGTTCTTTAAAAATTTAAAGAGACAGTAAAAAATTTTCTGTGTAAATTTTATTAAAAGAATTGCGGCTGTTTATTTGTTAATTCATCCTTTGTGACGTAGGATGGTACAGAAACACACAAATATGAGTTACTTTAAGATTTAAAGAGACAGTAACGTTTTGTTCTGTGTACATTATAATAAATGAATTTCAGCTGTTTATTTGTTAGTTCATCCTTTGTGACTGAGGATGAAACAAACGCACACAAGAATAGAGTTACTTTTCAGATTTAAAGGAACAGTATTGTTTCCTATGTGGAAAATGTATTAAAATTTGTTCAACTTTATTTTTTCTTTTTGAACCTACTCTCTCTACGGCGATTGCTGTTTGGGAGTCTGTTAACAATGGCCACAAATTTCTCTTATAGTTTCCGTCAAAATTTTATGGCCCACATGCAGTGCCCTGCGTTTCCTTCACACTCCACTTGGGGTTATGATGCATTCTATATTTTTACATAAGGTAAAAGCATTGCTAGAGGAATTGCTATTCTAAAAGGTTCCTCCATGTTACTGAGAATCTCAGTTTCAGATGGAATTGGTACCTTAGGCATTCCCTATATTTACAAGTCTGTTTCCTATAGCCGTATCAGCTAAGAGGCTGGACGACATTCCTTGGGGGGAAGGAGTAGTTCTTCACTACGAGAACGTCTATACCCTTAAAGGATAGTCCTATGGACAAAATTTAGTAATGGGACACACACCAGGGTTTAAAATAGCAACCATCTGTGTACCTTGCTACCATCACTGGTGTGACGGCATATTGGTTTGATACGTTGTCTGAGGTTAAACATTTCAATTGGCAAATTCCTTTATTTCAATTTCTTCCCTTCCAGTTATCAAACATAGGCTCTGTTCCAGCTCTTGGAGCCTTATGGTTAGAGCCTTGTTTTATGGATATCTGTTCTAAGACTAAGATTTAGCCTGCTGTTGAATCAAAGACAGCATGGGGAACATGCCCCGGTCCGGGATTGGATCTTGTAGGGGCCTGACTTTCCGTTTTTGCTCAAGTTTGGTTTCAAGCTCAAATGTTTTCCTCTTAGAGGCAGTTTATGCTTTCAAGATTGTCTGAGGATCAGACAAAGGGAGAGACGTCCTTACACTGCGTAGGAGACCTCTCAGACCTGGGAGTGGTTGTTCCAGTTCTATTACTGGTACAGGATCTGGGGTTACAGGTTGGGTTGTGGTTCCCGAAAAAGGGGAATCTTCAGACCATTTTTTAAGAAGGGTTCTGTCCTTCAGGATGGAAACTGTTAATTTGTTCCATTTCTCCCTAGATCTTAGAGGGTCAATTTATGTCAACGGTGGATTAAGGGTCAAGTGCCTTCATGTGCCGTTCACGAGAATCGTCTCAAGTTCTAGGGTTTGCCTTTCTGGACAAACACTTCCCGTTCATGGTCCTTCCTTTCGGTCTTGCCACAGTTCCGAGTTCTTAGAGGCTCTGGGATCGCTGTTGGCGGTGCTTCAGTTCCCGCTAATATCCTAGTCCAGGCATCATCCTTGCAGCAAGCAAGATTTACATGAACATGGTGTTATACTTCTCGTGAACTCACGGGTGGAAGGTGACTTTGGAAAAGTTTTCCTTAGTCCTAAGCACAAGGGTAGCTTTCTTAGGAATCATGTCAAATTCCATATCAGTGAAGATTTTTCTAACTGAGGTCAGGAAATCAAGGTATATCAATACTGGTCTAGTCCTTCAGTCCTCTTCTCAGCCTTCAGTGGCTCAGTACATAGAAGTATTTGGGCTGATGGTGACGGCAATGGACATTAGCCGGACAGATGGCTTAGCATGCTAAGGCACTGTGGCTGAGCTCTGTAACAACCTGAGGGTTGCAGGTTCAATCCCTGGTGAGGTCCACTCAACCTTTCATCCTTCTAAGGTTGATAAAATGAGCTGTGCCTTGTGTCACTTAACATTCCGTTTGTTCGTTCCACCTCAGACCTATGCAGTTAAGCATACTCAGGCAATGGAACGGAGATTATGCAAGCTTGTCTCCTCAAATAACTCTGGATCAGGAGACAAGGGACTTTTTTCTATGGTGGTTGTCTCTGGATCACCTATCCCAGGGAACATGATTTTGCAGAGTGTGGACTCTAGCGGAGTCTGTTCTTTTTATAGACTTCCTGCAACTGAGATCGAGCTTCATGGCTCTTCTGGTCTGGCCTCAGTTGGCTTAGGCCCAGTTTCTTTCTTGTTATCTGTCGGCGATCCATATCCCAGGGGTGGACACTTGAGAAATGGATTTTCTGAGTAGTCAGACTTTTCATCCGGGAGAGTGGGAACTCCATCCGGGAGTTTTCTCCAACCTGATTTTCAAATGGGGTCGGCCGGAGTTGGATCTTATGGCATCTTATCAGACTGCCTGGCTTTTGGGATACGGGTCCAGGTCCAGGGCCCCCAGTCCGAGCTGATAACTGCCTTGGCAGTTCTTTGGTCCTTCAGCCTAGAATATCTATTTCCCTGTTTGCACTTCTTTGCCGGGTAATTGTTCAAATCAAATAGGAGAAGGCATCAGTGATCCTTCTCGCTTCTGCGTGGCCTCACAGGATTTGGTATGCCGATCTGGTGAAAATGCCATCTCTGCAAACTTGGACACTTCCGTTGAGGAAGGACCTTTTATTCAGGGTCCCTTCTTCCACCCAAGTTTCTCTGAGACTGATTGCTTGGAGATTGGACGCTTGATTCTATACAAGCGAGGTTTCTTTGATTCAGTCATAGATACCTTACTTCAGGCATGTAAGCCTGTAACTAGGAAGATTTACCATAATATGTGGCATAAATATCTTAATTAGTGTTTAATCCAAGGGCTACTCATGGAATAGAGTTAGGATTCCCAGGATTTTGTATTTTCTTCAAGAAGGCTGGGAGAAGAGTTTTTCAGTGAATTCCCTAAAGGGTCAGGTCTCTGCTTTATCTAGTTTGTTACACCAGCGTCTGGCAGATGTTCCAGATGTTCAATCCTTTTGTCAGGCTCTGATTAGAGTCAGGCCTGTGTTTCAACCAATTGCTCCTCCATGGAGTTTGAATTTAGATCTTAAAGTTCTTCAAGGGGTTCCGTTGAACCTATGCATTCCATAGATATTAAGTTATCTTGGAAAGTTTAATTTCTTGTTGCCATTTCTTCTGCTCGAAGAGTGTTTGAGCTTTCGGCATTACCATATAATTCGCCTTGCCTTATTATTCATTCGTATAAGGTGGTGTTATGTACTAAACTTGGTTTTCTTCCTAAGGTTATTTCAGACGAGAACATTAATTAGGAAATTGTTGTTCCTTCCTTGTGTCCTAATCTTTCTCTCAGAAGGAACGTCTTCTGCACATTTGATTGTAGTCTGTGTTTTAATTATTTTTATTTACAAGTGACTACGGACTTTCGTCAATCGTCTTTTCTGTTTGACGCTTTTTCTAGAGAACGTAATGGTCAGAGAGCTACGGCTACTTCTTTCCTTTTGGTTGTAGAGCATCATCCATTTTGCATATGAGATTGCTGGACAGCAGCCTCCTGAAAGAGTTTCGGCTTTTTCCACCTGGGTTGTTGCTTCCTCGTGGACATTCTAACATAATGCTTCAGTTGAGCAGATTTGCAAGGCTGCAACTTGGTCTTCTCTTCAAACTTTTTCTAAATTTTACAAATTTGATATCTTTGCTTTGGCTGAGACTGTTTTTGGGAGACAGGTTCCTCAAGCAGTGGTGCCTTCCGTTTATGTTCCCTATCTTGTCCCTCCCTTTTCATCTGTCTACTATAGCTTTGGTATTGTATCCCACAAGTACGGATGAAATCCGTGGACTCATCGTGTCTTTTAAAAAGAAAAGAAAATTTATGCTTACCTGATAAATGTATTTCTTTTTTGACACGATGAGTCCACGGCCCGCCCTGTTCTATGAGACAGGTTATTATTTTTTTTGTTAAACTTCAGACACCTCTGCACCTTGGCTTTTCCTTTCTCTTCCTAACTTCGGTCGAATGACTGGAGTGGGAGGGAAGGGAGGAGGTATATATACAGCTTTGCTGTGGTGCTCTTTGCCGCCTCCTGCTGACCAGGAGGCGTAATCCCACAAGTAAGGATGAAATCTGTGGACTCATTGTGTCAAAAAAGAAATAAATTTATCAGTTAAGCATAAATTTTCTTTTTATGATCACCTGCGTGTTTTTGTCTAAATAAACAGTGTTACACTATGAGCTGCTTTTTGGTTTTGTATTTTATATATCTCTACTGAGGGATTGACCAAGACAGAACTCTGAAGTGATTATAAGCCATATGACAGCATTCCTTGACTGCTGGAGACCTGTTTTGTTGGGGGATCTGTTCTGCAGTTCGTTCCTTCTATCAAAATTTCATACTCTGGGAGGTGCCAAGCTTTTTGACCGATATACCATACACTTACCTCATATGGACTGGGGGCATTTGAAGTAAGTGTACATCTAAGTGGGGACCGTGTTTGAACTGCTATAACTCCTCTTTTGAATTACGGACATTTATTTTTTGTTATTATACATATATGAACTTTTTTTGTTTCTGTGTTTTTATGCTGACTATTTTGAACTTGTATATGCATTTGGTGTTTTAGATTTAGATTTAATTAGTTGTAATCAAATATTCATTTAACATTGATATGTATTTTACATTATCAATATTCATTTTTAGATTGTTAAGATATTGATTACACCTTTATCTTATCACTTTTAGCCGAAGCGCTATCCTTACTCTTGTTGTTGCTATATATATATATATATATGTACACACACACATATATACATATTTATACACACATATATATATACATATATATAACTCAGTAAATACTAGTCACTCTTTTATGACAGAGTAAAATTCAGTCACTTTGTAGTCAATGGTTATCGGTCAATCAGAGGTAATTAAGTTATCACTGGTCTCTCAGTAGTCACTGGTCACTCAATTGTCACTCAGTGATAACTTAGTGGTCAAAGGTCACTCAGTGGCCAGTGTTCACTCATTGGTTATTGGTTTCTAAATGGTCAATGAGTAAAAGTCTCTCTGTGGTCACTCAATGGTTACCGGTCACTCAGTGGTCATGTAGTTATCACTGGTCACTCAGTGGTCACCAATCACTCAATGGTTACTTAGTGGTTAATCAGTGATCAAAGGTCACTCAGTGGTCACCAGTCACTCGGTGGTCAATGAGTGGTAAAAGGTCACTCAATGATCGTTCAGTGGTCATTCAGTGGTAACTGGTCACTGAGTAGTCACTGGTCACTCAATGGTAACCGGCCACTCAGTGGTCATTCAGTTATCACTGGTCACTAAGTGGTCACTCAATGGTCACAGGTCATTCAATTGTTCACTTAGTAGTAAGATTTATTGAGCGTAATGTCAGCATTACAAACTTTATGTAATATACGATATGAAGAGTTTGTAGTGCTTACTTGCGATCAAGACGTTTTTGTATAATTAGCAAGTGACGATCATTGTGAGCAGGTTGAATGGAACTTTTAGAGAAGAATTTATCAAGAATATGATACATATGGAACAGGCAATAGGAGCAGGGACAAATATAGCAAATTGTCAGGAAAATAAACATGCCATGCTAAAAGTAATATGGAGGAGATGATGATAATGCAGCCACCAGCAGAAAGGCAGAATAAAAATGCTGTGTGGAACACAATAGGAGGGAGGAAGTATCAATTAAATTATTTTAAATATAGTATTATATAAAGTATGCAAAATAAATAATACTTAAAAAATGATTGTTAAATACATTTCAATAACATACTGCAATGCAAATTAAGGGCTATGCAAAGCAGTGCTCAATGATCCTCACCCGGAACGATAGTTACAACCTAATGCATTAGTAGGAACTGATTAGGCTGCAACACTCGAATGGCTTAACTGCTCATACACAAATTAGTATGTGCGTGCATGAGAAATTATTTACAAGTCGATGGGGATTGGAGGTTAATACACATAACAAAAGAGAGGGGAAGAGGTGGGTGGAGCTTGGTGGCCATTTTAAACTGATTAAAAAAAAGTTTTCACAATTACAGTTCTTGCTTTCTATCTGGTGTACCATTGACCTGGTTCAGGACACTTGTTTAATGTGTTTAAGCAGGTAGATATAAATTATTATAGGGCGTAGACTGCCCCTTTAAATATAAAAATGTTAGTCTGGGAAAAGTTACAATTAAACCATTTTATTTTTTTTATATGAATAAGCTCTTTTCTATATCTAAGTCTTCAGGTAAAGTACGTGACTAAAATGTTAAAATATAAATATGCTATGCTTGTCAAGAAAATGTCAGAATGATTATAGGGATGCAGGTGAAGCACAGCAAGACAGAACTTTCATACACAAGTTAAGAGGGAGCTTTGCTGAACAGAAATCCTAATTATGTATATTTTTCACCACATGCATGTGGTATCTGCATACTTTTTGTATGTATAATTCTTTTTTAAATACATCTTACTGGCTTTCACCAGAAAATAAATAGGTAACCTGCTGTATAAGGACATTTATTCTCTTTTCTCTTTGTGAATATCACTGAGTGTACTAACGTTAACATTTAAAGATTAAGATACATACAAACTATATCTCAGTAATGTACTCATTTACAGAATCCTCCTGTCAAAAATACAAAGATCCATTTCACCACATCAAGAATGGTCAATGTAGCCACAGACAGTGACATTTTTTTATGAAAATCTTTCTATATGATTTCTACATTATTTCTGAGGATATTCCGTATAAATATTACTTCTTCACTACCACAGGCTTGAATATAATTATGTTTGAATCCTTTTCCTAGCAGTCAAGAAAGTAAAATACCACTACAGAGATATTCTGGAAATGTGCAAGCTATTTACTTCTAACACCCAGAAAACATTTGCCACAATAACCACACCCTATCACTGGATGTATCTATGGGCTAAAGCCCTTTTTCATTTTGTAACCTAGCAATCTAGGTTGTAAAATGACCTAGGGCTTCAGCCCATAGGTACATTCAGCGGTTCCTCTACAGCATCCCACCCAAGATCTGATTTAACTCCTTCCTATGCCCCAATTTCTAGTTTTTATACATTTGGTTTAGAGTAATGAATTATAGAATTCCAATAGTATAACCTTAAAAAATACATTTAGGGCTGGTTTATAAATCGTGCACTAACGTTTGCGAGCAAGTGTAACTCCGCTCGGAAACCTAATCCCGAGAACGTAATCGTATTTTGCAACTGAAAAGCTTGCATAAAGGGTAGTGAGTTAAAAAAAAATATGCACAAAGCACAACATGAATAAATTTAAAATTACAGTTACACTCATATAAACACTATCTGATACAAATTATTATTCATATAAATATTTTTAAAAAGTTATAAGGGCTCATAAGCTGTTTGACTGCAAATGTCTAAATATTTGTATATATACATGTATAAATATATATATATATACATACATTATATGCATTATATATACTGTATGTGTATATATATATATATATATATATATATGTGTGTGTGTATACATATGTATTTATATGTGTATATATGTATAGACACATATACACAATGTAGTCCTTTTGAATCAAATATCTGAATAATCATATTCATTCAATATTAATATTTAATTATGTATTTTACTGTGTATTCTACTGTACATATTTTTACATTCCAATGCTTTCAACAAACAGGAACATTTTATTTTTATTTTGAATATTGGAAAAGAATAGAATATATATATATATATATATATATATATATATATATATATATATATATATATATATATATAGACAAATTGTGGTCACCAAGCACTCTCGTTATCCATATAATGCCTAGGTGCAGTGCATAGAAATAATATAAACAGAAGCAGAGACCGCACTCATAGGTCTTATATTTCACCACTGATGTGGACTTTATTAAATCTGTTAACAGATTTAATAAAGTCCACATCAGTGGTGAAATATAAGACCTATGAGTGCGGTCTCTGCTTCTGTTTATATATATATATATATATATATTTCAAAGAAAACTCAGTGCTCCAGAAGTGTCAACTCTGCTGCATCGAAGTTCTGATTACTAACAAGTATATTACATCACTGCCATCTACTGGCCACCTTTACAATTGCATTATTTGCATCATACTGGGTTAAGAGAAATGAGATGCAACAAAGTTAATTCCAAAACGCAAAAGAACATTTTTTTATAAACTGTGTTACCCACACTTAAAAAATAAATAAACTTAACATATTGGTATCATATATATCATATTATAGAAAACTTGTGAATAAAAGATAATTTTTTAACCCCTTTGGGTAATTGTGTATCCAATTCCACCATCCAAAATGTTTGGTTTTGTAAGAGCAACTTTTTGCGACCACCCCCTCTTTTCAAAGTGGAGAATGCGATCTATTGGGCAGCATTTTAATGTGGATAATAAATGTTTGAACTAAAGAAATGTAAAGCTACGGGTTGATCTGATTTGCCTGAATCTAAAGCCCTCTGATTTGAGGATCTATGGACAGCCATTCTTTCCTTAAAGGCACATTCCGTCTTCCCAACATAGGACCACCCACATGTGTATTTAATCAAGTATACCACATACTTTGTTTCACAATTAAGGGCTTGTTTAATTTTGATATTTTTTACCACTTCCACTATGGGTAAATGTGTCCCATCGAAATTACATCCGATGAGGCAAATTCGTCATTTTTGGCATCTTAGTTGATGCCGAGTTCTTTGCACAAGGTTGCGTCTTCAATGACGCTAGTGTGTCATTTCCAGATGTTGTTAGCGCTAAAAAATTGTGCGTCATTCTTGGCGCCAAATAATTTCATTATTTAAAAACCCCATTCCTATATGCCTCTTGCCTTTTTCTATGTCAGAGGGCTATGCTGTTTGCATTTTTTTCCCCACTCCTGAAACTGCCATATAAGGAAATTGATCATTTTGCTTTATATGTTGTTTTTTCTTTTACATTTGCAAGATGTCTCAATCTGATCCTGTCTCAGAAATCACTGTTGGAACCCTGCTGCCTGATAACAGTTCTACCAAAGCTAAGTGCATTTTTTGTAAATTTGTTGAGATTATATCTCCAGCTGTGGTATGTAATAGTTGTCATGATAAGCTTTTACATGCAGAGAATGTGTCCATCAGTAATAGTACAATGCCTGTTGTTCCTTCAACATTTAATGTACATGATATACCTGTGAATATAAAAGATTTTATTGCTGAGGTGATTCAGAAGGCTTTGTCTGCCATTCCGCCTTCTAATAAACATAAAAGGTCTTTTAAAACTTCTCATAAAGTTGATGAAATTTCAAATGACCGATAACATACTGAACTATCCTCCTCTGATTGGGATCTATCTGATTCAGAAGATCCTTCCTCAGATATTGACACTGACAAATCTACTTATTTATTTAAAATTGAGTATATTCATTACATTGGATATTGAGGAAATTAGTCCTCTTGATATTAAAACTAGTAAACGTTTAAATTCTTTTTATAAACCACCTGTGGTTACTCCAGAGGTTTTTTTCAGTTCCTGATGCTACTTCTGATATGATTTCTAAGGAATGGAATAGACCTGGTACTTCTTTTATTCCTTCCTGAAGGTTTAAAATATCGTATCCTTTGCCAGCAGTTAGATTGGAGTTTTGGTAAAAGATCCCCAAAGTTGATGGGGCTATTTCTGCTCTTGCTAAACGTACTACTATGCCTATGGTAGATTGTACTTATTTTAAATACCCTTTAGATAGGAAACTTGAATCTTATTATTATATTCTGGCTATCTTCTCAGGCCTGCCATTTCTATGGCTGATGTTGCAGCTGCATCAACTTTTTGGTTGGAAAGTCTAGCGCAACAGGAAATGGATCCTGATTTGTCTAGCATTGTTCGCTTGCTTCAACATGCTAATCATTTTATCTGTGATGCCATTTTTGATATTATCAAAACTGATGTTAAATCTATGACTTTAGCTATTTTAGCTAGAAGAGCTTTGTGGCTCAAATACTGGAATGCTGTCATGGTATCTAAGTCTAGATTACTATCTCTTTCTTTCCAAGGTATTAAGTTATTTGGTTCTAAGTTGGATTTGATTATTTCAACTGTCACTGGGGGGAAGGGAGTTTTTTTGCCTCAGGATAAAAGACCTAAGGGTAAATTTAAAATTTCTAACCATTTTCGATCCTTTCGACAAAATAAGGAACAGAAACCTAATCCTTCCCCCAAAGAATCTGGTTCCAATTGGAAACCTTCTTCAAGTTGGATTAAATCCAGACCGTTTAAGAAACCAAAGCCAGCCCCCAAGTCTGCATGAAGGTGCGGCCCTCATTCCAGCTCAGCTGGTAGGGGGCAGATTAAGATTCTTCCAAAACAGTTGGGAATATTCTGTCCAAAATCAATGGATTCAGAGTATTGTCTCTCAAGGGTACCTAATAGGATTCAGAGTAACTCCTGTGAGAAGATTTTTTTTTCTCACGGATCCCAGCAAATCCAGTAAAGGCTCAGGCTTTTCTGAAGTGTGTTTCAGACCTGGAGTTTTCAGGGGTAATCATACCAGTTCCGTTTCAGGAACAGGGTCTGGGATTTTATTCAAATCTATTCATTGTCCCAAAGAAAGAAAATTCATTCAGGCCAGTTCTGGATCTCAAAATTTTGAATCGTTATGTAAGAGTGCCAACTTTCAAAATGGTGACTATAAGGACTATTCTGCCTTTTGTTCATCAAGAGCATTATATGTCCACAATAGACTTACAGGATGCATATCTTCATATTCTGATTCATCCAGATCATTTTCAGTTTCTGAGATTCTCTTTTCTAGACAAGCATTACCAATTTGTCGCTCTTCTATTTGGCCTCACGACAGCTCCAAGAATCTTTTCAAAGGTTCTCGGTGCCCTACTCTCTGTAATCAGAGAACGGGTATTGTGGTGTTTCCTTATTTGGACAATCTATTGGTACTAGCTCAGTCTTTACATTCTGCAGAATCTCACATGAATCAACTAGTGTTGTTTCTTTAAAGACATGGATGGAGGATCAATTTACCAAAAAGTTCTTTGATTCCTCAGACAAGGGTACCTTTTTAGGTTTCCAGATAGATTTAGTGTTCATGACTCTGTCTCTAACAGACAAGAGACAAATAAAATAGGTTTCAGCTTGTCGGAAACTTCAGTCTCAATCATTCCCTTCAGTAGCTATGTGCATGTAAGTTTTAGGTCTCATGACTGCAGCATCAGACGCGATCCCCTTTGCTCGTTTTCATACAAGACCTCTCCAGCTTTGTATGCTGAACCAATGGTGCAGGGATTATACAAAGATATCACAATTAATATCCTTAAATCCCAATGTTCGTCTCTCTCTGACTTGGTGGTTAGATCACCATCATGTAGTTCAAGGGGCCTCTTTTGTTCGTCCAACCTGGACTGTGATCACAACAGATGCAAGTCTTTCAGGTTGGGGAGCTGTCTGGGGATCTCTGACAGCACAAGTGGTTTGGAAATCTCAAGAGGCGAGGTTACCAATCAATATTTTAGAACGCTGTGCAATTTTCAGGGCTCTTCAGGTTTGACCTCTGTTGAAGAGAGAACCGTTCATTTGTTTTCAGACAAACTATCACAACTGTGGCATATGTCAATCATCAGGGTGGGACTCACTTCTTTCATAGCTTGGGGACTGTATCTCGGATACTTGCTTGGGCGGAATCCAGCTCCTGTATAATTTCTGCAGTTCATATCCCAGGTATAGACAATTGGGAAGCAGATTATCTCAGCCATCAGACTTTACATCCGGGGGAGTGGTCGCTCCATCCAGATGTGTTTTCTCATATTGTTCAGATGTTGGGTTTTCCAGAAATAGATCTGATGGCTTCTCATCTAAACAAGAAACTACCCAGGTACCTGTCCAGGTCCAGGGATCCTCAGACGGAAGCGGTGGATGCGTTAGCAGTTCCTTGGTGTTACCAACCTGCTTATATCTTCCCGCCTCTGGTTCTTCTTCCAAGAGTGATTTCCAAGATCATCATGGAACAATTGTTTGTGTTGCTGGTAGCTCCAGCATGGCCTCGCAGGTTTTGGTATGCGGATCTTGTTCAGATTTCCAGTTGCCAATCTTGGCCACTTCCATTAAGGCCAGACCATCTGTCTCAAGGTCCGTTTTTCCATCAGGATCTCAAATCATTAAATTTGAAGGTATGGAAATTGAACGTCTAGTGCTTAGTCATAGAGGTTTCTCTGAGTCAGTGATTTATACTATGTTACAGGCTCATAAATCTGTTTCTAGGAAGATTTATTATCGAGTTTGGAAGACTTATATTTCATGGTGGTGTTCTCATAAATTCTCCTGGCATTCTTTTAGAATTCCTAGAATTTTACAGTTTCTTCAAGATGGTTTGGATAAGGGTTTGTCTGCAAGTTCCTTGAAGGGACAAATCTCTGCTCTTTCTGTTTTAGTTCACAGACGGATTTGCTAAGCTTCCTGATATTCACGGTTTTGTACAGGCTTTGGTCCATATGAAACAGCCTGATGAAACACACAGCAGTCTGAGAAAGGCATTGCTTATTTGTTTTAAATATCTAGTGTCATATTGTAGACACTCTGATTTTTATATTTGCCATTAAATTGTGCTTTTATTACTTCATTCTGAGAGTCTGAGCTTATTTCGGTCCTGTTGGACAAAGGAGTTGCCAGCAATCTGGCAGTAACAGTGAGCTGGGACACTGTGAGACCCCAGTCTGCTTGATTTAGCACAACTGAGTGCTGCTCTATTTGTGAGTACCATTTTGACTATTGCATTATTTGTTTGCTCTTACTATATCACACTAGGAGGCGCCTTTGTTTTTGTGATTCATTTCACAGAGAATATTTGGTCTGTATCAAGCCTGTCATTAAATCAATCTCTCCTCCTTGGAGTCTTAATTTGGTTTTGAAGGTTTTACAGGCTCCTCGGTTTGAGCCTATGCATTCTTTGGACATTAAACTACCTTCTTGGAAAGTGTTGTTCCTTTTTGGCCATCTTCTCTGCTAGAAGAGTTTCCGAATTATCTGCTCTTTCTTGGGAATCTCCTTTTCTTATTTTCCATCAGGATAAGGCAGTTTTGCGGACTTCATTTAATTTTCTACCTAAGGTTGTGAATTCTAACAACATTTATAGAGAAATTGTTGTCCCTTTTTTGTGTCCTAATCCTAAGAATTCTTTGGAGAGATCCTTAGATTCTTTGGATGTGGTAAGAGCTTTGAAATATTATGTTGAAGCTACTAAAGATTTCAGGAAGACTTCTAGTCTATTTGTTATCTTTTTTAGTTCTAGGAAAGGTCAGAAGGCTTCTGCCATTTTCTTGTCATCTTGGTTAAAGCTTTTGATTCATTAGGCTTATTTGGAGTTGGATCAGGCCCCGCCTCAGAGAATTAAAGCTCATTCTACTAGATCAATCTCCACTTTGTGGGCTTTTAAGAATGAAGCTTCAGTTGATCAGATTTGCAAAGCAGCAACTTGGTCTTCTTTGCATAAATTTACTAAATTCTACCGTTTGGATGTATTTGCTTCTTTGGAAGCAGTTTTTGGTAGAAAAGTTTTTCAGGCAGCTGTTTCAGTTTGATTCCTCTGCTTATGTTTAAGTTTTTTCTTTTCATTTTGAAAATAAACCTATAATTTGGGTTGTGGATTAATTTTTTTCAGCGGAAAATGGCTGTTATTATTTTATCCCTCCCTATCTAGTGACTCTTCTGTGGAGTTCCACATCTTGGGTATTACTTTGTTGATGCTTTTTACTCCTTTCTTTATCACCCCACTACTTGGCTATTCATTAAACTGAGGAGAGAGTAAGCGCTAAAAAGCTTAAAAGGTTAGTAAAAAGTACATTTTAATACATATAAAAATTTACAAATGGCAATCAGACGCATGGATCCATGTCTGACTTAACAAAAAATTTTATAATAAACAAATCTAAAAGTATCTAAAAATATCCAATGGAGTAAAGCATGTGACGCTGACTTAATGAACCAGTGATGAGGAGTTAGAAGGACATGTACATTCAATAATATAAACAACCTGAGTGATTGAGTGCACACAATAGCTGTCAACAAAGAAAAATAGCATTCACAAAAAATAGTGTTCACAAAAATTGGCATACATAAAAAATGTTCAAATGTTCAACCAGTTATGTGTAAGTGAATCCAGTAGTGTTTCCTCCCAAGTGACGTGTAGAAATATAACATGAAGTCAATAATAGTAGAATGTAAACGTTGAGTGGGTCAAATTATTGTGGTTCAGCTTCTAGATTAAAAAATTGTAAATCTGTGAGGTGTATAAAAAAATAAATAAAAATAAAAATAACTTGTGAAAAAATCCACGTGGAAAACTTGAATTCAAATGATGAACAAAGGTCAAAAGACAAAAATAAAAAGACAAAAATATCAAAAGACAAAAATAGAAAATCAGTGATAATATTAAAAAGCACTAAAGATCTAGTGAAAACAAATCCTTAATTCAGATGTTAAAAATCCTTGGTAAGATCCATAACAAACAAATACATCAATAAAATACCTAAAAGGGAACAAAAGAGAAACAAATAGTGCAACACTGTATATGATATATAATATAGGTAATTAAAACCAAGCTCACCAGTATGCCAACGCGTTTCGGCCTAGACTAGGCCTTTCTCAAGACTATACTGTATCAGAAAATCTGGGAGCTTTAAGTAGGGTCAGTGTTGAAATGATTGGCGCTGTTTTGGCGCCATTTTTAGAGGCACCTCCCTTTCCTGTTTCACCCATTGCATCTCTGGGATATTTCCTATGTTATGTTTATGTTTTCCCATCTTAAAGGTCAATTGGTTCCTATTATTGCCACAAATTCTAGTATAAATCTAGATTTTCCTATTTATTTGTTTTTTATTTTCATTATTAGGTAATAGTAGCGTTTTGTCAATGTTGTTATTATTATATTCTGTGTTAACTCCGTTAGTTTTCTGGGCGGGTTTCCCCTTTCTTTGGGCTAAAATTGCTTATTTATTTACATGGACTGGTTCTCATTTATGAATTGCCCCTGTTGATGTCAAAAACTTAATTTCCAATGTGATCTTATTTTGAAAATTGCTATGACCGTAAGTGGCCTGGTATCGCGGCATCAACTTCCATTTTTGCTTTTGGGAGACATAGTTTATTCGATTCACCGGTCTCTATCATGTGATCGGAAGTTCTTTGGTCCACCGGTCTGCATCATATGACCAGAACGTGCAGCATCATATTCCCCATTGACTTATGGGATATGTAGTTCCCTCACTTATTAGGACTACAGATCTTTCTCAGATGTTCGGTATTACCCGATCTTACTATGGCTCATTGTCTCTATGTGTCTATAACATATAATGTCAGAGTTAATGTGCCAATATGTAATAGAATCGGTTACTGGGAATAGCCAATTCTTTGAATTATGTATGTAATTTCTTACGATGCTGATCTGTCACTGCTTATAGTAAAACTGCTTCTAATAAAACTCGCTATGTTAATTCTAAGCACATTCTTGGATCCTAACAAAACTCACTTTCTTAATTCTAGACACATTCTTGGATCCTAATATTGAATAGCTTTACAATTTACTTTTATTTGTTCATACTTTTGTAATGGATAGCCGTTTCACTGCTTCCTTCTAGTTCTTTTGAAAATAAAGCCTATGGGTATTCTCAAGGAGCCATTGAGTCATATATGACCTTGATAAAGTATAGACCTGCAATATTTATCTAACTTAAAGGGACAGTATACTCTAAAATAGTTTTTCCCTTAATGTGTTTACAATTGCTTTTTTTACCAACTGCAGAGTAAAAAATGTATGAAAAGTAGCTTTTTAAGGCTTATTTGTGTATATTAAAGCTCTGATTTTGTGTTTTGAAGCCACAACCTAATAAAATAGGTTGAGCTTGTAGGTATAATCCGATCTCATTACTGTATCACATTGTGCACATATACCTGCTTCTTTATCTTATATCTGTCCTTAAAACAATCACCAGTACTTTGAGAGAACAATGGAAAATCAACATTTTATTACCTTATCTCTGCTATATCGCACTGGGAGTGTAATTTCTTCTGCTGGCTGTGTTTACAAAGCTTATCTATAGCTGGTGCGCGCGGCCACAAACTTTCAGAATAGGTGGGGATACCACATGTTAAATCGACAATTTCAAATGACAATATAAGGGTAAAGGAGCTACTTGTAAACAATTTAATACACTCCAGCAGGTAAAGTGGATCATTGGGAACAAATTAAAGGGGAGAAAATATTTGAGTAAACTGTCCCTTTAACATTGTGAGACGTTTATTGCATCCTAATGCTGTATCTCACCGCCGATGCTGGGATGACAAACTGTAATGTCTCAAGAGGGATCAAGGATCTTCCTATCTGTTCACAGTGAAGGTGTAAGCTCAGATCTAATTGGGAGGGTTTCATTACATTTGTATGTGTATATAAAGGACTTTAGGTGACCATTAACCAGAAAACAGCTGGTGTAAGATCAGGCGTAAATACACTCAAAGTGATGGCTTCTGTTTGACTTTGGGGCAGACGTGGGGTAGAGGATACAAGATACAAAATCTTCAAATTATGATATTTCATTTCACACAGTAAGTAGTCCTACATTGGATTGTTATGTATAGACCGGTGTATGAATACAGGGTTTTTTCTTTTCTATGATACTTTTTTAGTTCAATATGACAATTTTAAAGTTGTCATACTGAATGTGTTCAGTTTGACAAAGCTTGGTGTATTCGATACGACATTGTCGCAATTCTTTAGGTCTATTATTCCCGTGTATGGATCTGTTGCCAGGTGTTAATTACTTGACAAATGTACTTATGCTTGTATATTTACTCATTGGTGCTAATGTATCTTTGTGACCAAATTGTCCTATGCCTGATGTTATGTTTCTCTCTCTGATATGATTTTGTTCTTAATGAGCGACTAACATTTTGTAATACAGAAAAAGTATTATGCCCACTCTAAATTTTTACATTTCCCTTGGTTTTTATAGGAAACGGAGAGGGTTAGTATTTTCGATTTTCACTTCCACTCTAGTTTATAGCTTTCATGTATTCGATCTCCCTTTATAAGTACATAGAAAATAGTGATGAAAGCGGAGGTAAATATTTAGTTGGGATACTGTGTGGGGTAACCAACTTAGCGGTCGCATGTTGGGATCCTATCTCTCTAACTTAGGTCATATCATATTTGAGCACTCGGAGATGGATGGTGGTTGTTATTTAATAGATGTCATTTAATGGAGATCAGGTGTGCAAGGTCTTCTTTCTGATTTAAACCTCTAGGGTATAGACAGTCCATCATAAATATCCATCTTGACTCATTGAATAGTAGTTTTTGCTCATGGTTTTGCTCATAGTTTTTGGCTCCTTGAGAATACCCATAGGCTTTATTTTCAAAAGAACTAGAAGGAAGCAGTGAAACGGCTATCCATTACGAAAGTATGAACAAATAAAAGTAAATTGTAAAGCTATTCAATATTAGGATCCAAGAATGTGTCTAGAATTAAGAAAGTGAGTTTTGTTAGGATCCAAGAATGTGTTTAGAATTAACATAGCGAGTTTTATTAGAAGCAGTTTTACTATAAGCAGTGACAGATCAGCATCGTAAGAAATTACATACATAATTCAAAGAATTGGCTATTCCCAGTAACCGATTCTATTACATATTGGCACATTAACTCTGACATTATATGTTATAGACACATAGAGACAATGAGCCATAGTAAGATCGGGTAATACCGAACATCTGAGAAAGATCTGTAGTCCTAATAAGTGAGGGAACTACATATCCCATAAGTCAATGGGGAATATGATGCTGCACGTTCCGGTCATATGATGCAGACCGGTGGACCAAAGAACTTCCGATCACATGATAGAGACCGGTGAATCGAATAAACTATGTCTCCCAAAAGCAAAAATGGAAGTTGATGCCGCGATACCAGGCCACTTCCGGTCATAGCAATTTTCAAAATAAGATCACATTGGAAATTAAGTTTTTGACATCAACAGGGGCAATTCATAAATGAGAACCAGTCCATGTAAATAAATAAGCAATTTTAGCCCAAAGAAAGGGGAAACCCGCCCAGAAAACTAACGGAGTTAACACAGAATATAATAATAACAACATTGACAAAACGCTACTATTACCTAATAATGAAAATAAAAAACAAATAAATAGGAAAATCTAGATTTATACTAGAATTTGTGGCAATAATAGGAACCAATTGACCTTTAAGATGGGAAAACATAAACATAACATAGGAAATATCCCAGAGATGCAATGGGTGAAACAGGAAACATAACATAGGAAATATCCCAGAGATGCAATGGCTGAAACAGGAAAGGGAGGTGCCTCTAAAAATGGTGCCAAAACAGCACCAATCATTTCAACACTGACCCTACTTAAAGCTCCCAGATTTTCTGATACAGTATAGTCTTGAGAAAGGCCTAGTCTAGGCCGAAATGCGTTGGCATACTGGTGAGCTTGGTTTTAATTACCTATATTATATTTCATATACAGTGTTGCACTATTTGTTTCTCTTTTGTTCCCTTTTAGGTATTTTATCAATGTATTTGTTTGTTATGGATCTTACCAAGGATTTTTAACATCTGAATTAAGGATTTGTTTTCACTAGATCTTTATTGCGTTTTAATATTATCACTGATTTTCTATTTTTGTCTTTTGATATTTTTGTCTTTTTATTTTTGTCTTTTGATTTTTGAACTTTGTTCATCATTTGAATTCAAGTTTTCCACGTGGATTTTTTCACAAGTTATTTTTATTTTTATACACCTCACGGATTTACAATTTTTTAATTTAGAAGCTGAACCACAATAATTTGACCCACTCAACGTTTATATTCTACTATTATTGACTTCACGTTATATTTCTACACGTCACTTGGGAGGAAACACTACTGGATTCACTTACACATAACCTGTTGAACATTTGAACATTTTTTATGTACGCCAATTTTTGTGAACACTATTTTTTGTGAATGCTATTTCTTTCATGTAATTAGCAAGAGTCCATGAGCTAGTGACGTATGGGATATACATTCCTACCAGGAGGGGCAAAGTTTCCCAAACCTCAAAATGCCTATAAATACACCCCTCACCACACCCACAAATCAGTTTTACAAACTTTGCCTAATATGGAGGTGGTGAAGTAAGTTTGTGCTAGATTCTACGTTGATATGCGCTCCACAGCAGGTTGGAGCCCGGTTTTCCTCTCAGCGTGCAGTGTATGTCAGAGGGATGTGAGGAGAGTATTGCCTGTTTGAATTCAATGATCTCCTTCTACGGGGTCTATTTCATAGGTTCTCTGTTATCGGTCGTAGAGATTCATCTCTTACCTCCCTTTTCAGATCGACGATATACTCTTATATATATACCATTACCTCTGCTGATTTTCGTTTCAGTACTGGTTTGGCTTTCTACAACATGTAGATGAGTGTCCTGGGGTAAGTAAGTCTTATTTTCTGTGACACTCTAAAGCTATGGTTGGGCACTTTTTTATAAAGTTCTAAATATATGTATTCAAACATTTATTTGCCTTGACTCAGGATGTTCAACATTTCCTTATTTCAGACAGTCAGTTTCATATTTGGGATAATGCATTTGAATATATCATTTTTATCTTACCTTAAAATTTGACTTCCCTGTGGGCTGTTAGGCTCGCGGGGGCTGAAAATGCTTCATTTTATTGCGTCATTCTTGGTGCGGACTTTCTTGGCGCGAAAAAAATGTTCTGTTTCCGGCGTCATACGTGTCGCCGGAAGTTGCGTCATTTTTGATGTTTTTCGCACCAAAAATGTCGGCGTTCCGGATGTGGCGTCATTTTTTGCGCTAATAGCATTTAGGCGCAAAATAATGTGGGCGTCAATTTTTGTCTCCATCGTTATTTTTTGCTTCTGGTTGCTAGAAGCTTGTTCACTGGCATTTTTTCCCATTCCTGAAACTGTCATTTAAGGAATTTGATCAATTTTGCTTTATATGTTGTTTTTTCTATTACATATTGCAAGATGTCACACGTTGCAACTGAGTCAGAAGATACTACTGGAAAATCGCTGCCTGGTGCTGGAACTACCAAAGCTAAGTGTATCTGCTGTAAACTTTTGGTAGTTGTTCCTCCAGCTGTTGTTTGTATTAAATGTCAATGCAAACTTTTTAATGCAGAAAATATTTCCTTTAGTAAAGTACCATTACCTGTTGCAGTTCCATCAACATCTAATGTTGAGAGTGTTCCTGATAACATAAGAGATTTTGTTTCTGAATCCATTAAGAAGGCTATGTCTGTTATTCCTCCTTCTGGTAAACATAAAAAGTCTTTTAAAACTTCTCTTTATACAGATGAATTTTTAAATGAACATCATCTTTCTGATTCTAATGATTCTTCTGATACAGAGGATTCTGTCTCAGAGGTTGATGCTGATAAATCGTCATATTTATTTAAAATGGAATTTATCCGTTCTTTACTTAAAGAAGTCCTAATTGCATTAGAAATTGAGGATTCTGGTCCTCTTGATACTAAATCTAAACGTTTAGACAAGGTCTTTAAATCTCCTGTGGTTATTCCAGAAGTTTTTCCTGTTCCTGGTGCTATTTCTGAAGTAATTTCCAGAGAATGGAATAATTTGGGTAATTCATTTACTCCTTCTAAACGTTTTAAGCAATTATATCCTGTACCGTCCAACAGATTAGAGTTTTGGGACAAAATCCCTAAAGTTGATGGGGCTATTTCTACCCTTGCTAAACGTACTACTATTCCTACGGCAGATGGTACTTCCTTTAAGGATCCTTTAGATAGGAAAATTGAATCCTTTCTAAGAAAAGCTTATCTGTGTTCAGGTAATCTTCTTAGACCTGCTATATCATTGGCTGATGTTGCTGCAGCTTCAACTTTTTGGTTGGAAACTTTAGCGCAACAAGTAACAGATCATGATTCTCATGATATTATTATTCTTCTTCAACATGCTAATAATTTTATCTGTGATGCCATTTTTGATATTATCAGAGTTGATGTCAGGTTTATGTCTCTAGCTATTTTAGCTAGAAGAGCTTTATGGCTTAAAACTTGGAATGCTGATATGTCTTCTAAATCGACTCTACTTTCCCTTTCTTTCCAGGGTAATAAATTATTTGGTTCTCAGTTGGATTCTATTATCTCAACTGTTACTGGTGGGAAAGGAACTTTTTTACCACAGGATAAAAAATCTAAGGGTAAAAACAGGGCAAATAATCATTTTCGTTCCTTTCGTTTCAACAAAGAACAAAAGCCTGATCCTTCATCCTCAGGAGCAGTTTCAGTTTGGAAACCATCTCCAGTCTGGAATAAATCCAAGCCTTCTAGAAAAGCAAAGCCAGCTTCTAAGTCCACATGAAGGTGCGGCCCTCATTCCAGCCCAGCTGGTAGGGGGCAGATTACGTTTTTTCAAAGAAATTTGGATCAAATCTGTTAACAATCTTTGGATTCAGAACATTGTTTCAGAAGGGTACAGAATTGGTTTCAAGATAAGACCTCCTGCAAAGAGATTTTTTCTTTCCCGTGTCCCAGTAAACCCAGTGAAAGCTCAAGCATTTCTGAAATGTGTTTCAGATCTAGAGTTGGCTGGGGTAATTATGCCAGTTCCAGTTCTGGAACAGGGGCTGGGGTTTTATTCGAATCTCTTCATTGTACCAAAGAAGGAGAATTCCTTCAGACCAGTTCTGGATCTAAAAATATTGAATCGTTATGTAAGGATACCAACATTCAAAATGGTAACTGTAAGGACTATCCTGCCTTTTGTTCAGCAAGGGCATTATATGTCTACAATAGATTTACAGGATGCATATCTGCATATTCCGATTCATCCAGCTCACTATCAGTTTCTGAGATTCTCTTTCCTGGACAAGCATTACCAGTTTGTGGCTCTGCCGTTTGGCCTAGCTACAGCTCCAAGAATTTTTACAAAGGTTCTCGGTGCCCTTCTGTCTGTAATCAGAGAACAGGGTATTGTGGTATTTCCTTATTTGGACGATATCTTGGTACTTGCTCAGTCTTCACATTTAGCAGAATCTCATACAAATCGACTTGTGTTGTTTCTTCAAGATCATGGTTGGAGGATCAATTCACTAAAAAGTTCATTGATTCCTCAGTCAAGGGTAACCTTTTTAGGTTTCCAGATAGATTCAGTGTCCATGACTCTGTCTTTGACAGACAAGAGACGTCTAAAATTGATTTCAGCTTGTTGAAACCTTCAGTCACAATCATTCCCTTCGGTAGCCTTATGCATGGAAATTCTAGGTTTTATGACTGCTGCATCGGACGCGATCCCCTTTGCTCGTTTTCACATACGACCTCTTCAGCTCTGTATGCTGAACCAATGGTGCAGGGATTATACAAAGATATCTCAATTAATATCTTTAAAACCGATTGTACGACACTCTCTGACGTGGTGGACAGATCACCATCGTTTAGTTCAGGGGGCTTCTTTTGTTCTTCCGACCTGGACTGTAATTTCTACAGATGCAAGTCTTACAGGTTGGGGAGCTGTGTGGGGGTCTCTGACAGCACAAGGGGTTTGGGAATCTCAGGAGGTGAGATTACCGATCAATATTTTGGAACTCTGTGCAATTTTCAGAGCTCTTCAGTCTTGGCCTCTTCTGAAGAGAGAATCGTTCATTTGTTTTCAGACAGACAATGTCACAACTGTGGCATACATCAATCATCAAGGAGGGACTCACAGTCCTCTGGCTATGAAAGAAGTATCTCAAATTCTGGTTTGGGTGGAATCCAGCTCCTGTCTAATCTCTGCGGTTCATATTCCAGGAATAGACAATTGGGAAGCGGATTATCTCAGTCGCCAAACGTTGCATCCGGGCGAATGGTCTCTTCACCCAGAGGTATTTCTTCAGATTGTTCAAATGTGGGAACTTCCAGAAATAGATCTGATGGCTTCTCATCTAAACAAGAAACTTCCCAGGTATCTGTCCAGATCCCGGGATCCTCAGGCGGAGGCAGTGGATGCATTATCACTTCCTTGGAAGTATCATCCTGCCTATATCTTTCTGCCTCTAGTTCTTCTTCCAAGAGTAATCTCCAAGATTCTGAAGGAATGCTCGTTTGTTCTGCTGGTAGCTTCAGCATGGCCTCACAGGTTTTGGTATGCGGATCTTGTCCGGATGGCCTCTTGCCAACCGTGGACTCTTCCGTTAAGACCAGACCTTCTGTCGCAAGGTCCTTTTTTCCATCAGGATCTCAAATCCTTAAATTTAAAGGTATGGAGATTGAACGCTTGATTCTTGGTCAAAGAGGTTTCTCTGACTCTGTGATTAATACTATGTTACAGGCTCATAAATCTGTATCTAGAGAGATATATTATAGAGTCTAGAAGACTTATATTTCTTGGTGTCTTTCTCATCATTTTTCCTGGCATTCTTTTCGAATTCCGAGAATTTTACAGTTTCTTCAGGATGGTTTAGATAAAGGTTTGTCCGCAAGTTCCTTAAAAGGTCAAATCTCTGCTCTTTCTGTTCTTTTTCACAGAAAGATTGCTAATCTTCCTGATATTCATTGTTTTGTGAAAGCCTTGGTTCTTATAAAACCTGTCATTAAGTCAATTTCTCCTCCTTGGAGTTTGAATTTGGTTCTGGGGACTCTTCAAGCTCCTCCGTTTGAACCTATGCATTCATTGGACATTAAATTACTTTCTTGGAAAGTTTTGTTCTTTTTGGCCATCTCTTCTGCCAGAAGAGTCTCTGAATTGTCTGCTCTTTCTTGTGAGTCTCCTTTTCTGATTTTTCATCAGGATAAGGCAGTGTTGCGAACTTCTTTTGAATTTTTACCTAAGGTTGTGAATTCCAACAACATTAGTAGATAAATTGTAGTTCCTTCATTATGCCCTAATCCTAAGAATTCTAAGGAGAAATCATTGTATTCTTTGGATGTTGTTAGAGCTTTGAAATATTATGTTGAAGCTACTAAGACTTTCCGAAAGACTTCTAGTCTATTTGTCATCTTTTCCGGTTCTAGAAAAGGCCAGAAAGCTTCTGCCATTTCTTTGGCATCTTGGTTGAAATCTTTAATTCATCATGCCTATGTTGAGTCGGGTAAAACTCCGCCTCAGAGGATTACAGCTCATTCTACTAGGTCAGTTTCTACTTCCTGGGGGTTTAGGAATGAAGCTTCGGTTGATCAGATTTGCAAAGCAGCAACTTGGTCTTCTTTGCATACTTTTACTAAATTCTACCATTTTGATGTGTTTTCTTCTTCTGAAGGAGGAGAAAAGTACTTCAGGCAGCTGTTTCAGTTTGAATCTTCTGCTTATGTTTTCATTTAAACTTTATTTTGGGTGTGGATTATTTTCAGCAGGAATTGGCTGTCTTTATTTTATCCCTCCCTCTCTAGTGACTCTTGCGTGGAAAGATCCACATCTTGGGTAGTCATTATCCCATACGTCACTAGCTCATGGACTCTTGCTAATTACATGAAAGAAAACATAATTTATGTAAGAACTTACCTGATAAATTCATTTCTTTCATATTAGCAAGAGTCCATGAGGCCCACCCTTTTTTGTGGTGGTTATGATTTTTTTGTATAAAGCACAATTATTCCAATTCCTTATTTTATATGCTTTCGCACTTTTTTCTTATCACCCCACTTCTTGGCTATTCGTTAAACTGATTTGTGGGTGTGGTGAGGGGTGTATTTATAGGCATTTTGAGGTTTGGGAAACTTTGCCCCTCCTGGTAGGAATGTATATCCCATACGTCACTAGCTCATGGACTCTTGCTAATATGAAAGAAATGAATTTATCAGGTAAGTTCTTACATAAATTATGTTTTTTCTTTGTTGACAGCTATTGTGTGCACTCAATCACTCACTTAGGTTGTTTATATTATTGAATGTACATGTCCTTCTAACTCCTCATCACTGGCTCACTAAGTCAGCGTCACATGCTTTACTCCATTGGATATATTTAGATACTTTTAGATTTGTTTATTAAATATTTTTTTGTTAAGTCAGACATGGATCCATGCGTCTGATTGCCATTTGTAAATTTTTATATGTATTAAAATGTACTTTTTACTAACCTTTTAAGCTTTTTAGCGCTTACTCTCTCCCCATTTTAACTTTTATATTGTTAGCCTACTAGGAGGCTAAATAGTTAGTAAGCTTAAGGCCCTGGGTGTAGCGCTCGGTCCACTTTTCCTGTTCTTATTCGTTAAACTGAATTGTGGGTTTGGTGAGGGGGTGTATTTTTAGGCATTTTGAGGTTTGGGAAACTTTGCCCCTCCTGGTAGGGTTGTATATCCCATACATCACTAGCTCATGGACTCTTGCCAATATGAAAGAAATTAATTTATCAGGTAAGTTCTTACATAAATTATGTTTTTTATGATTTCTTCTATGATAAGCGCTTCTAAGCATTCTGAAGCCCAATTCCCTTCAGAGTACAGTGTTTGTCAAAGGGATGTGAAGAGAGTATTGCCTGTTGATTTTTATGGTTTCACTCATGGGAAATCTTTTCAAGGGTTCTCTCTTATCGGTCGTAGGGATTCATCTCCTACCTCCCTTTTCAGATCGACAATATACTCTTATATACCATTACCTCTGCTGATAGTTTTCAGTTCTGGTTTGGCTGTCTGCTATATGTGGATGGGTGTCTTCGGTAAGTATGTATAATTATTTAAGACACTCTCAGCTATATTTGGCTCTTTATGTATTATGTATTTACTTATATTTGTCATGAGTCAGGTCTATGTTTATTTTCCTTTGCAGTCTAACAGTTTCAGTATGAGAATCATGTTTGAGGGAGTTATTTTTTTTTTTTTAAATCTTACCTGGGGTTTAGTTTTTTTTTACAATTTGACTTATTTTTCCTTCACTTTCTCGGGCAAATCTAGGCTTGCGAGAGCACAAAATGCATGTTATTTATTGCGTCATTTTTGACATTAGGTTGTTTAGCACGAAGTTGCGCTTGTTATGACGCGAGTTGCGTCATTTCCGGATGTTGATTGGTGCCAAAAAAAATTCAATTACGTTGTGCATCATACTTGGCGCTAAATATTTTTTTGGTTATATTATCCCACTTCCTATATGCTCCATGCTCTCTTTATATTCTAGAGAGCTATGCTGTTTGCTTTTCTGCTTATTTAAAATATGCATTTTTTCCCATTCCTGAAACTGCTATATGAGGAAATTGGATATTTTGTTTAAATGTTATTTTTTCTTTTACATTTTGCAAGATGTCTCAGTCTGATCCTGTCTCAGAAGCTACTGTAGGAACCATGCTGCCTGAACAGAGTTCTACCAAAGCTAAGTGTATCTGTTGTAAGCAAGCTGAGATTATATCTCCGGCTATATTATGTAACAGTTGTCGTGATAAGCTTTTACATGCCGATAATGTTTCTATTAGTACTAGTACAGCGTCTGTTCCCTCAACATGTTGAAAAATTATATTACTGATGCAATACAGAAGGCTGTGTCTGCTATTCCACCTTCTAATAAACGTAAAAGGCCTTTTTAAACTTCTCATAAAACTGATGAAATTTGTGATGACTGACAATATACTGAAAGATCCTACTTCAGAAATTAAAATTGATAAATCTTCTTATCTTTTTAAGATTGAATATATTCTGTCTTTGTTGAAAGAAGTATTGGTTACTTTGGGTATTGAGGAGTCTGATCCTCTTGATAACAAAACCAGTAAACATTTAAATTCTGTTTTTAAACCTCCTGTAATTACTTTTGAGGTTTTACCTGTTCCAGATGCGGTTTCTGATGTGATTGCTAAGGAATGGTCTAGGTTTAAGAAGTTATATCCTTTACCAGTGGCTAATTTGGAGTTTTGGGGAAAAATCCCTAAGGTTAATGAGGCTATTTCCACTCTTGCCAAATGTACTACTATTCCTATGGAAGATAGTACTTCTTTTAAGGATCCTTTAGATTGGAAGATTGAATCTTATCTAAGGAAAGCTTATTTACATTCTGGCTATATTCTCAGGCCTGCCATTTCTATGGCTGATGTTGCGGCTGCATCAACTTTTTGGTTGGATAGCTTAGCACATCAGGAAACAGATTCTGATTTGTCTAGCATTATTCGTTTACTTCAACATGCTAATCATTTTATCTGTGATGCTATTTTTGATATTATCAAGATTGATGTTAAATCTGTGTCTTTAGCTAATCTTGCTAGAAGAGCTTTATGGCTTAAATCATGGATTGCTGACATGGTATCTAAATTACGATCTCTATCTTTCCAGGGTAATAATTTATTTGGTTCTCAGTTGGATTCTATTATTTCCACTATCACTGGGGGGGAGGGAGTTTTTTTCCCCTCAAGATAAAAAGTCTAAGGGTAAATCTAAAGCTTCTAATCTAATCTGTTTTGTTCCTTTTGTCAGAGTAGAGAACTGAAAACCACTTCTTCCCCTAAAGACTCTGGTTCCAGTTGGAAGCCATCTTCAAGTTGGAATAAATCCAAGCCTTATAAGAAGCCAAAGCCAGCCCCTAAGACTGCATGAAGGTGCGGCCCTCAATCCAGTTCAACTGGTGGGGGGCAGATTGAAATTATTTAAAAATATTTGGGCAGATTCTGTTCAGAATCAGTGGATTCAGAGCATTGTCTCTCAAGGGTATACAATAGGTTTCAGAATAAGACCTCCTGTGAGAAGATTCTTTCTCTCTCATGTTCCAACAAATCCTGTGAATGCTCAGGTTTTTCTGAAGTGTGTTTCAGATCTGTAGCTTTCAGGGGTGATTATACCAGTTCTGCTTCAGGAACAGGGTCTGGGTTTTTATTCAAATCTATTGTCCCAAAGAAAGAAAATTCATTCAGACCAGTTCTGGATCTGAAGTTTTTGAATCCTTTTGTAAGGGTCCCAACTTTCAAGATGCTGACTATAAGGACTATTCTGCCTTTTGTTCAGCAAGGTCATTACATGTCCATAATAGACTTACAGGACGCTTATCTTCACATTCCGATTCATCCAGATCACTATCAGTTTCTGAGATTCTCTTTTCTAGACAAGCATTACCAATTTATCGCTCTTCCATTTGGCCTAGCGACAGCTCCAAGAATCTTTTCGAAGGTTTTCGGTGCCCTTCTATCTGTAATCAGAGATCAGGGTATTGCGGTGTTTCTTTATTTGGACGATATCTTGGTACTGGCTCAATCTTTTCATTTAGCAGAATCTCACACAAATCAACTAGTGTTGTTTCTTCAAAGACATGGTTGGAGGATCAATTTACCAAAGAGTTTCTTGATTCCTCAGACAAGCGTCACCATTTTAGGTTTCCAGATAGATTCAGTGTCCATGACTCTGTCTTTAACAGACAAGCGATAAATTAAATTGGTTTCAGCCTGTCGAAACCTTCAGTCTTGATCATTCCCTTCAGTGGCTATTGTTGCACAATTATCTCTCAAATCCACCAGGATTACATTCAATAAATCCACTTTGGATATGCTCTGAATAATATCCTCTGCGCTGTGTAATACCTGTAATAACCCCTAGTGTCACCTCACTACACACTTGTACACTATTCACTTTACCAACAATCCCAAGTAAATATTGTATGTGTAGTTCTACAGAAATATAGCCACTATACAGTTTTCATAGTAATTCTAGGCTAAATAATTTTCAGACAGTTCTTTACCAGAGAGAGAGCGTTAATTAATATCTGCCCAAATTACAGAAAGGTTACAGAGACAGTTACATAAAGAGGTTTTCAGTCATACCCTCAAACACACAATGTATCCTATCTAACAGTTATTACAGGGTGGGTGTCTCTGTGTGTACTTACCAAAACCTTTTCTTCCTATCTAGAATGACTGTGCGGTTGCATGTGTGTGTTTGTGTATGTGAATGCATGTGTGTGTAGAGTGTCAGTGTGTGTATACCTACCAACCTTCCATCCCAACTGCCCCCTATCCCTCTCAGCTGTCCTGTTTATATCCTGAGATCTTTCTTGTAAAGGGTGAAGCACTTTGCATATGTAAAGACCTTGTCTCTTTGTTGTTAGTTTTATCTACCTGTGTCAATAATCACATCCTTCCATTGAATGTAGACCTTTGTTACACATATACACAGACACACATTTTATATACATTCTATATCAGTTATATATATATACATATATATATATATCTACACTCCCCTACCTGAATAGGATTCAATTATAATCATATTCACAATGTATGCATATACCTCATAAACAGATATCTATATATATATATACAAAATCCCAAATGAACTCTGCACTCACTCCACTGTACAACTGCCCAGGGTGCATCCAATGCCACAGTGTGCCTTCACAAATATCCAAAAAATGAGAGCACTCACCAGGACTTAACACTTTAAAGCAATCACAGCTTTATTTTAACAAAGTGACGTTTCGAGGATTTTAACCTCGTCCTCAGACTTTACAATTGTGTACATACCTCAATTCTTTTAAACCCTCCACCGACTATCACCGCGATACCGGAAGTCACCCGGCGTCCTGTGCGCAAAACTGCGCATGTCCAGAGCGTCGGCATGGCAACCGGCCGCGGTGTACACTAAAAACAAAAAATGTGAATACAAATGGTTACAATACAGAGCTATTCAATTGTTGCAATATTCTCAATGCACTTAACATCCTAACAATGCGTACTACTATCTATTTCAAAAGCTAGATATCTAAAACACTTAACATCCCTACGATGCGTGTTAATAACCATTTCAAAGTTACCTAACTATTTATACAGCTGGGAATTGGTGTGAACTTAATTCCTAATCTTATATCAAACCTACCTCTACGTGTGGCTATACTAACAATCATAATACAATATTCAGATTATTACTAACTTTAAGATAATACTCCCTAGACTTATAGTATCACAAATAACAGTGCCAGTCCAGGTTGGTATTCAAACCTCCGGGCACCAAAGTGCCCAGATTGAAGATCCACCTGGACTCGCACTGCAACAGGAGTCTATCTCTATCGCCCCCCCTAGTTGGGGGTGGAATGTGATCTATGATCACGTATCTCAAGTCAGCAACCGTATGGCCAGTCAGCGCAAAATGTCGTGCCACGGGTTGGTCAGACCCCTTGTTTTTTATAGCCAGTCGAATGGCTGCACGATGATTGGCCATACGGGTGCGCAAGTCATCGATAGTCTTCCCAACATAGAATAACCCACACGGACAGTGTAATAAATACACTATATGTGTCGTCGTGCAGGTTACTCTATGTCGGATAGTATATCTACGATTGGTGGCAGGATGAACAAAGAATTTTGCGTTAGACAAACCACTACATGTAGTGCATCCCGCACACTTATAGCATCCAGGTTTTTTAGTCCGTAGCCAGTTAGATTTTTCGTAGCACAGTACAGGGTCAACCTTCACCAGAATGTCCCGTAGAGAACGTGATCTTCTAAAGCCTACTTGTGGGTATCTGGAACCCCTAAATGGCAGATTTTTATCACTTTCCACAATATTCCAGTTCTTTTTTACCAATTTTTGTAGGTTCTGCTTGTCTGAGGTGTAAGTGGTCGTAAGTATCATCCTCCTCTCTTTATCCCCTTTTGGCACAGTTCTTAAAGCTGTATCCTGATCCATGGAGGCAAATTTCTGGAAGTGTTGGTTGATCTGTTTCTCTTGGTAGCCCCTCTGTAAGAATCGTGTTTTCATTTCTATCAACTGTTGTTGGGCATTACTCTGTTTGCTGTTATTTCGCATAACCCGCTTAAATTGAGAGATAGGTAGAGCCTTCTTTAGTGATGGAGGGTGGCAGCTAGTAGCCTCCAACAATGAGTTCCTATCCGTCTCCTTTTTGTACAAAGTTGTGCCCAACATACCGTCTTCCATAAATATTCGCAGGTCGAGGAAATCTACTGATGTAGAACTTTTGGTCATCTTGAATTGTAGATTGGGATTAATGGTGTTTAATACCCTATGCCAATCATCTAATTCTTCCTCCGTACCTGACCATAGGATGATCAGATCATCTATGTAGCGTTTGAAATATTTAATGTGTTGGTGTAGAAATAGATCCGTATCTCGTTCTTCAAATTCCGCCATAAACAAATTGGCGTACGATGGGGCCATGTTGGACCCCATCGCCGTCCCTTGTAGTTGTAAAAAGAACGATTTCTCGAACTTGAAGTAATTTCTACTGAGACAAAGATCCAATAATTCCAGGATTAACTCTACTGGTGGTCCCACGTATGGGTATCGGTTCAATTGTTTGCGAACTGCCACCATCCCCTGATCGTGTGGGATGGAGGTATATAGACTAACAACATCCAATGTTGCCAGTATGATGGGTTGCTTGATTGTGGGAAACGATTTGATCTCTTTAATCAGACTAATAGAGTCCAGCAGAAACGAAGGCATATTGCGGACACATGGTTGGAGTATACTATCCAGAAATACTGCTAACGGTTGTAAAAGGGATCCTATGGAGGACACGATAGGTCTGCCCGGTGGGCGATTTGGGTGCTTATGGATCTTCGGCAGTGTATAGAAAGCAGGAACCCTTGGAAACTTCACTTCCATAAAGTTCCTTTCTTGTTTAGTCAACCATCCATTCCCAAATGCTCGATCCAAAACTTCATCTATTTGTTTCTTGAACAATATAGTAGGATTATAGGTCAGTTGTTTGTATGTAGCCGTGTCACTCAGCTGGGAGAGTATTTCTTGCTGGTAGTAAGTATAATCCATTATGACCAGTGCGCCTCCCTTATCAGCCTCCCTGAAGATCAGATCTTTATTTGTGCTCAAGTTATCCAGTGTCCTCTTTTCTTCTTTGGTCAAGTTGTTTCTGCAATCCGATTTCGCCGATGTACACATTTTATCTGTGTCATCCAATAGTAGTCTACTATATGTTTTGATACTAGGATTTGTACTTGAACAATCATAGGTGCTTTTAGGTTTTAATTTTGGAATGTTAGCAGTTTCCACAGTAGTATCCCCAAGTCCCATGCCAAAATGCTCCTTAAGTCTTAAGTTCCGTTCAAACTTTTGCATATCTATATACATGTCAAAGGGTTTGTAGAAAGCTGTTGGGATAAATGACAAGCCTTTGTTTAGTATCTTGATCTCCAATGCTGACAACTGGTATGAGCTGAGGTTGATTACTATATCATTCATTACATTCTGCGTTTGGCTCTGGGTGGTCTTCCCCTTACCACCCCCTCTCCTGATGTGCGTCCGATGCCTGCCAAGTTTTTTGATCTTGTGGTAATCCCCCCATCGATTGATCTCTGTGATGCTTCAGTAGATGTTATCCCATCTGAGTCAGTGCTATTGCCAGAAGAATCTATTGTGGTCATATTTCTTGGTTTGTAGAATCTTGGTCTCCTAGGTCTGTTGTCAAAGGTCCTCTGTCTTTCCTCCGCTGAGAGTAACCACCTATAGACCTTTTTCTCTTTGTAGTCAGATTCTACAGCATCCCACTTGCGATTCTTGAAAGTTAGCAATTCTGTTTCGAAATCCTGTACCTGTTTGGTTAATTTTTCTAACCATTTGTTTTCTTGATCCGCTTCTAGTGTTGTCATATGTGTGAATTCAAATTGTTGTATTTCGACATCGACTTTATCTAATAACATTCTCACTTCTTCAATGACCAGAAGCATCAAATCTAGAGCGCATTTATTTAAAATGCTGCACCACTTAATGCAAAACGCAGGATTGTTCCTGCCTATAGTAGGAATGTTCTTTACTCTGAATCCTCTAGGAATAAAGAGTTTCCTATGATAATCTGATAAGAAAGTTCCGTGCAACGTTAAATCGATCTTTCTTTTTTTCAGTTTCAATAATTTTGCATATATGTGGGAGGGCTGTTCCTTTAAATCTCTATTGGGAACAGTGGCAAATCGGATTCTATTTGCATCATCTTCTGTATAGTTAAATGTAGTAGCGCCTTGTACATTCTCATCCGGAGTCTCTATTTCCCCCAGTGCTGTAGCTAGAGGCTCTATATTGTAATCCATCATGTATAGTGTATTAAAAAACCACTACCGGTTTAAATCAAAAGAATAGTCAGAGGTAGGGAAATCTGATAGTTCAGGGTGCCAGAGTTAAACCGTAGTACACAAAATCCCAAATGAACTCTGCACTCACTCCACTGTACAACTGCCCAGGGTGCATCCAATGCCACAGTGTGCCTTCACAAATATCCAAAAAATGAGAGCACTCACCAGGACTTAACACTTTAAAGCAATCACAGCTTTATTTTAACAAAGTGACGTTTCGAGGATTTTAACCTCGTCCTCAGACTTTACAATTGTGTACATACCTCAATTCTTTTAAACCCTCTACCGACTATCACCGCGATACCGGAAGTCACCCGGCGTCCTGTGCGCAAAACTGCGCATGTCCAGAGCGTCGGCATGGCAACCGGCCGCGGTGTACACTAAAAACAAAAAATGTGAATACAAATGGTTACAATACAGAGCTCTGTATTGTAACCATTTGTATTCACATTTTTTGTTTTTAGTGTACACCGCGGCCGGTTGCCATGCCGACGCTCTGGACATGCGCAGTTTTGCGCACAGGACGCCGGGTGACTTCCGGTATCGCGGTGATAGTCGGTGGAGGGTTTAAAAGAATTGAGGTATGTACACAATTGTAAAGTCTGAGGACGAGGTTAAAATCCTCGAAACGTCACTTTGTTAAAATAAAGCTGTGATTGCTTTAAAGTGTTAAGTCCTGGTGAGTGCTCTCATTTTTTGGATATTTATATATATATATATATATATATATATATATATACTCACACACCCATGAACAATTTAAGTAATAAATATAACCAGACAATGTTTCTCCGTGATTTTTTTTTTTTTTAATATCAATTGACAATTTACTTGGCAATCCATATTAAAAGTTAATACAATAAAACAATACTAGTACAAAAGACAGAAACAATACTCAACACGGTGATAACATATTACAATACTATAAACACAACCATGTATTAAAACAATACTCACAACAGTACAAATTCTAACCTACATAAACTCCAGTTCTTAATCCTTGCTGGCTCATGGTGGAAAGAGGCAAGCCTTTTCCAAATTCCCCAATTTACTCTAAACATGGGAAGTACTATATCAGGTAGGCAGGTCTATGATGTAAAAAAAAAAAAAAAAAAAAAAAAAAAAAGGTTTGCAAAACACCATCTGGAGGTGCGCATGAATGTGAAACAATCCAAATTAAAAACGATGGCTGAAGATCAAGGCTGCTCTCTCGACAATAAACAGTTCACCTAAAGAACAAAGAGGCGCCAATAGGGTGATAACGTATGGACCAGGGACATACAGGTAAGGCCAACAGTTATACTCACAGACGAGGCGGCACCGTGGTGTGCCAGATACCGCAGACTGGGACCTATTCGTCGCCCGGCAGACAACCACTCGGCATAAGGCGCTGGACCGTCACGTGAGGCCTTTCCACCAATCAGGTAACAAATCACGTCCACACCTCTCCAGACGGCGGATCGACCAATCGATAGTGAACCTTGCCGCACACCTCTCTCCTCCGAAAATCCCAGCAGTGTGATCGTACTCAGTGAGTACTCGGGAGGGACAAAGAGGCGCTAAAGTCTTAAATCCCAGGACACCAGTAACTTGAAGAGTGGTGATAATAATCAAGGCTCCAAAGGGTTATATAAAAACGATTTATTAAAAGTTTAAAAAGTCACTTTTTAAACTTTTAATAAATCGTTTTTATATATACCCCTTTGGAGCCTTGATTACTATCACCACTCTTCAAGTTACTGGTGTCCCGAGTTCTCACTGAGTACGATCACACTGCTGGGATTTTCGGAGGAGAGAGGTGTGCGGCAAGGTTCACTATCGATTGGTCGATCCGCCATCTAGAGAGGTGTGGACGTGATTCATTACCTGATTGGTGGAAAGGCCTCACGTGACGGTCCAGCGCCTTATGCCAAGTGGTTGTCTGCCGGTCGACGAATAGGTCCCAGTCTGCGGTATCTGGCACACCACGGTGCCGCCTTGTCTGTGAGTATAATTGCTGGCCTTACCTGTATGTCCCTGGTCCATACGTTATCACCCTATTGGCGCCTCTTTGTTCCTATACAGGATTTCTTTTGGTCTATGATGTCCCTGCCTGGAAATTAATTCTACACACTGCCCCCAGTGGACTCTCTAGCAAATTGAATAATTATGCTTAATTTATGACATAAATCATTAGTGAACAATCAATACAAACCACCCTTTGACTTATGTCATAAACAAGCATTTATAAAACATTTATCTCTCAACTCTCCCCAGCTTTCACCATTACCTGCCCCACAACAAAACCCATTATTCCATAGAACAATAGACATTTACCCTTAATAGCTGTTTCTTTTACATACTCTTATTAAAATGCACCAGAAAGTTATTACATATTATCTGCTCTTTCACACAATTGAGCACGTGCCTCACCAGTTGGAAACCTTAGCCTAAAATAGGAACGTATCCACCCTTACAATCATGAACAACTGAAACCCATTTTTTTTATTTTTTATTATAAGCCAATGATATTGTATTCATGTGAGGATGTGAGGTGGAGCTTAATATAATAGACACAACAACCCAATAGCACCTCTAAATCATGACACTGTTGGACAATCACTGGAACTGGACTCCTGTAGCCTATGGTTGGTCTGTGTGCCTGATATTTCCTAAACTTTAATCCCGGGAAACTGGATCTGGAACAGTTTTTAAAGTCTCAAAGAACTTGACAAACGGAGGCAGATGAGAGAAATAATTTGCGCAAACAAAGAAGAAGGATGTTGGATAACAGTTCGTGTGTACAGGGACTATGCTGTGTTTTGTGGTAATAGATTTTTCTTTATTTCCTTTACCACCTTCATGTAACACAGGCTCCTGCTCCTTTTTTTGGTTACCTACTCCCACTACTCTCAGCTGCAGTACTTCTTTTCACAATAAAAGGTGAGCTTGGTGTCCAGAGGTGTGGCCTCTTCTTATGGCTCCCGAGTGGCAATAAAATTCATATTGCTGAAAAGTTCTTAAATTAAAAAACACAGGCATTAACGTGAATGGACAGAAACAGCAGATAAAATCCTCTCGCTGGAAAGTTCTTTAATACAGGCAACGATGGTCGGCTGATCACTTTGTGCCAATTATCACAAGTAACTATTTGGTTGTGGTGTCTTAAGTATATTTTACCCTATGGAGATAGATAAAATACCAGCACATATCACCTGAGAATTGTCTCTATACATCCACGCCACTCCTAATTCACTGATAAACACAATATCAGCAGAGTCTTCACAGATTAAACTGGAAATCAAACTTATCTTGTTGGGACTGTTAACTAAACCCCAAATGAAACAAAAAAAAAAAAAAAAATTCATCACCCTTACTATTAACACACATGTTATTTTACCAAAATGCCTACTTTTTCTTATTCCTCTCATCTCCAAGTTACTGTCTCCATGCTGACATTCAATGATAGTGGTATGCATTCCAATTCTTCCTACTTAGTTCTAAATGTAAACCCAAAAGGGATAAAGGCAACCAATTAATAGCCCAACCAGAATAAAAAGGTAAAACCCCTCACCCATCCACCTACTAAATAACTTTGGCTAAGTCACCTTAGTTATAGAAGCATTGTGCAACTGTCATTAACTTATAAGAGAAGAGTATGCATGAGATCATAGTATACACATGTTAAATAGACGCAATAATATAAAACACATTAGATCAGAATTTAAACAATAGTCTTCTTGGATAGTAACTGTGTTCCCGTTTTCACCTCTATATCTAAAAGGAAAGAACACAGGTCATAATTATCTTCCCGGTCATTTATAGCATATAAGATCCAACACTAGCAAGTATGTATATATAATTATGTATATTCTGGCAACTTAGACTACCAGCTTGTAGCTACTTTCTCCTCCCTATCTTCATACACAGTTCTAAATATCTCTCCACCCCTCAGGATTTGGGCATTATCCACTATTCTTGCACAGGGACTTATGATTTCCTCTACTTTGGCCCTCCCGCTAGGCCACAAATATGTTCAACCTGAGGTGACCGACCCATAAACTAAACCACAAATGTTCCTACATTATCGGGTTGAAGGCTGTAGCCACTACCCTTATTCAGGAACTAATAGGGTAATTTCCTACCTTTTGCCTACCCCACATTCATTTTTATAGAGTAGCTTACCTCTTCCAGCTTGTTTAAAGGCTATAGGCCATTATGCCTGCAATTCAAACAACCCCACTGCAACCATTGGATAAGTTCCCCATCTTTCAGACTTTCTCCTGGACATGTATCCACAACTCTTAGAGCGCTTCATATTAAACCTCACGGCAAAGGGCCTGCACAGCTGCACATTGTAGTGACAGTGGCATTCTGCTACTTAAAGGGACAGTCTAGTCAAAATTAAACTTTCATGATTCCAATAGGGCATGCAATTTTAAACAACTTTCCAACCGACTTTTAGCATTATATTTGCTTTGTTCACTTGGTGGTATTTTTCAAAAGCTAAACCTAGGTAGGCTCAGACTGGTTTCTAAACCGTTGAAACCCGCCTCTTAGCTCAGAGCATTTAAAAAAAATATTTAACAGTTGGAACATTGCGCTTGCTCCCGTGGAGTTATTTAGGAGTCTGCACTGATTGGCTAAACTGCATGTCTGCCCAAAGCACTGAGATAAGGCGGCAGTATTGCAGAGGCTTAGATACAAAGTAATCACAGAGGTAAAACATATATTAATATAACTGAATTAGTTATACAAAACAGAGGAATGGCTAATAAAGGGATTATCTAACTTTTTAAACAATAACAATTCTGGTGTAACTTATGTTACTGTTTCCACTGTAACTCCTTGGTCCTGGATGTTAAAACTGAAAGACATACTCCATACAATGGTTACCTTAGGAATATAATTGTAATTTCTTACAGATAAGACCACTCACATAGTGTAACAAAATAAAAGCTCCTCCGCCTGGCTGCAGCTGCTAGCCAAGGTGTACACTATATCTTAACACAATGGCTTTGCACACATCCTCTGTTAAAAGAGTGGTCTTTATCTCACTAGTCATCATTATATATATTATATAAACATACTACACTGCATATTATTAAATGTTTACTCTACTAAACTTTCCTTTTTCTTCCTGTAAAAAAAAAAAGAAATTAATTAATAAAAACACAAACCAAAAAAAGAATGGTGATTCTAGCTAAATAACACAGATTTAAACCAAATCTGTGTTTTTCATTATGGAGGCAGGCAAAAAACAAAAACTAGTTTAACCAGTTTCAATGTGAATTGTTAAAGGTCTTTTCATATGTAAATTACACTAGGCCTCAACACACCGTGTGACTACCAAATGGTCAGTCAGTGGCACAAAATAAAAGGTTTCTAAAAAACATCAACAATTTAAATAGAAAATCACAATAATTTCTTTCTTCTACACCAGGGGTCAGCAACCTTCGGCTCCCAGATGTTTTGGAACTACATTTCCCACAATGCTGAGACACTCTTTAGGCTATCTGAGCATCATGGGAAATGTAGTTAGAAAACATCTGGGAGCCGAAGGTTGCTGACCCCTGTTTTACACCAATAAACATAATATTAAACTTTTTGTATACAGGTTTTGCACATTGAGTCACAAATCTGATATATCTTTGCACAGGCAGAAATGATAAAAAACTGGGTATTATGAATCATCTATTCTTTCATTCATTCATTTATCTACAAAGACACACAAGTTACTGTAACTTTTAAAGCCAAACATCTGTATTTTCTCCAATATTCAAGCATAATCCCATCGTCTGTCGCCAAATGTTAAATTAGGCATCAATAATTTATGAATATCAATAAATAAATTAATATGCAAACGAATTACAACATTAATATTTTTTAGTTCTTGGTATTATGGTCAAATATGTGGAAGAATAACACATGAAACAGTATAATATCAATTGACAATTTATTCTCCTCCAACCATAACTGTGTATGTGAAAGTCAACATCATTTTTCACCATACACACATTAGCCTTAGCTAATGGTTTCTAGCACACAAGAACAGAGCCCATACTACAACACCAGTTAGGGAAACATGGGGTTTATTCCAGACATAATTCTGGTCTGTGGCAGTACTTGTTTAAAGGGACAGTCTACACTGAAAACAACGTTAGCCCATAGTTACGATTGCATGCTTACAATTGTATTGATACCCTTCATTCGTATTTTCGTTTATGTGCTTACCAACTTTTACATAAAAGCAGTTTTTATTCCATGATTTAAACATGGCCGTGTAACTCCTCCCAATAGCTTCTCCTCCTGTCTTATCGAGTGCTTCTCCTTCCCTATAACACTCGTGCACGGACAAACCAGTGACGTCATCCTACTCGAAAACGCATGCGCATTGTTTTTCAGCTCGAAACCGGAAGTCTGTAGTTGTTATCCCGGCAAACACAGAAAGAGTAACTCTGTTTTCTGTCCCTCCATGTAAGCAATAGCAACGCTTTCTGATAATTCAGAGCGGTAAAAAAATAAAGCTAAACTTTGGTTCCCGATACTTGGTTCCCACTGACATTGCGCATGTGCGAAGCAATGAATGCGCGATACAGGGTTTTGATCGGTGAGCAATTTTCTATTGGACTATTGAAAATAAGAGAATGGGTGACGTATTGGGTGGGCGGATCGGAGCGGCCATTTCTAACTGTCATATTATAACTTTTCATTGAGCATAACTCGGGATGTGTACAAGACTCAATACAGTTGCAGGGGTGAGCAAAATACATTGTGACATTATGTAACAGATGGATTGCGGTTGTTGTAAGTGTAGACTGTCCCTTTAAGTACAATAGTGCCATGGGGGCCTCTGTTTCTCATAGGTTAGTAATCTTATGTGTAGGTACAGGACGCTCCATCTTGACTGGTATATATTTATCTTTATACCAACACACTGCCCTACAGATCACTTACTAAGGTACAGTTAATAATTACTGCCCATTCCCCTCATTAATTCATTTCATTTTGGAGGCCTAAATTTGGATAATCTTCTAATAAACATGTTTACTATGCTACCTCTCATAGTATTAGACACATCATTAATATTTACTGACCCCTCAGAGCATTCACAGACATATTATTAATCCAATGCAAATTTGCAGTTAGTAAGTGAATGCTCTGTCCCATCAGATCAGTTTGACTAGAGTGGAAAATGTCACTCATCCCACATTAACACAATTTGTTACAACCCATCTATATCAAGTTGGGGTATCTTATATAATCTCTATTTCATATTGATTAACCCAAACTGGATAATTGTATCAATATTCAGTTCCCTTTTTACATTATTCCCTAAAGTGATCCCTTGTATTGTATCCTACAATAAGTTCCTTATCCTAGTATATATAATGATATATATATATATATATATATATATATATATATATATATATATATATATATATATATATATATAGTGATGTCGCGAACTGTTCACCGGAGAACAGTTCCCGGCGATCTTAGCTTGTTCGCATTTGCCGCGGCGGGTGAACATATGCGATGTTTGATCCGCCCCCTATTCGTCATCATTGAGGAAACTTTGACCCTGTATCTCGCAGCCTGCAGACACATTTGAGCCAATCAGCAGCAGACACTCCCTCCCAGACCCTCCCAGCTCCTGGGCAGCAGCCATTTTAGATTCATTACGATCCTGCATTCTTAGTGAGAGGAGGGACAGTGTAGCTGCTGCTGATTTCTGTTCAAATCAGTGGATTCAGAATATTATTTTTCTCAGGGGTATCGTTTAGGTTTCAGAATAAAATCCTTCTATGGGAAGATTCTTTTCTATGTTATAACTAACTCTGTGAAAGCTCAGGTTTTTCTGAAATGTGTTTCAGATTTAGAGTTTTCAGGGGTGATGGTTCCAGTTCCTTGGCAGGAACGGAGTTTTGGTTTTCTATTTCAAATCTATTCTTTGTCCAAAAGGGAAAATTTGTTCAGTCCAATTCTGGATCTGAAATTTTTATATTGTTTTGAAGGAGTCCCAGCTTTCAAGATGGTGACTATAGTGACTATTCTGCCTTTCTGTTTAGCAAGGTTACTTCATGTCTTCAATAGACTTACAGGACGCTTACTTTTTATTCTTTCAGACCACTATTGTTTTCTGAGATTCTTTTTTCTAGATAAGCAGTACCAATTTGTTGCCTGTCCTTTTGGGCTAGCGGCAGCTCAGAGATTCTTTTCAAATATTCTTGGTGCCCTTCTATCTGTATTCAGAGAGCAGGGTATTGCAGTGTTTTCTTTATTTGGATGATATTTGGTACTAGCTTTAATCTTTTTATTCAGCAGAATCTCACTTGAAACAACTAGTGCGGTTTCTTCAAGACATGGTTGGAGGATCAATTTACAATAATGTTTTTAGATTCCTTAGACAATGGTCACCTTTTTAGGTTTCCAGATAGATTTTAGTATCTATGGTTCTTTCACTGATAGACAGATAGAGACAAATGAAGTTAATTTTAGTTTGTCTAAGACCTTCAGTCTCTATTAATTCCTTCAGTGGTTATGTGCATGGAAGTTTTAGGTCTCATGAGTGCAGCATCAGATGCGATCCTCTCTGCTCGTTTTTGGCCTCTCTAGCGTTGCATGTTGCACCATAGGTGCAGGGATTATTTTCAGATATCACAACTGATATACTTAAACCCCAACACTCTTTTTCCTCTGATTTGGTGGTTGGACTATTACCTTATTGTTCAGGGGGCCTCATTTGTTCATCTTACCTGGTCTGTATTCTCAACAGATTCAAGTTTTTCAGGTGGGGGAGCTGTCTGAGAGTCTTTGACAGCACTAGGGGTTTGGAAACCTCAGGAGGCAAGGTTACCAATCTATATTTTAGAACTCCATGCTATTTTCAGGGCTCTTCAGGCATGGTCTCTATGGAAGAGACAACTTTTACATTTGTTTTTAAACATCCAATATCACAACAGTGATATATGTCAATCATTAAGGAAGGACTCGCAGTCCTTCAGTTATGGAGGAAGTATATTGGATGCTTTCTTGGAAGGAATCCAACTCTTATCTAATTTATGCAATTCATATCCAAGGTGTAGACAATTGAGAAGGGGATTATCTCAACTGTCAGACTTTATATTCGGGGGAGTGCTCTCCATCCAGATGTGTTTTTTTTCATCTTGTACAGATGTGGGGTCTTCCAGCAATATATCTGATGGTCTCTTATCTAAACAAGAAGCTTTCCAGATACCTTTACAGGTCCAAGGATCCTCAGACGGAGATGGTGGATGCTCTAGCAGTTCCTTGGTTTTTACCAACCTGCTTACATTTTTTCGCCTCTGGTTCTTTTTCCAAGGGTGATCTCCAAGATCATAATGGTACGATCTTATGTGTTTCTGATAGCACAAGCTTGGCCTCTCAGGTTTCGGTATGCGGACCTTGTCAGGATATTCAGTTGCCAGCCTTGGCCACTTTCTTTAAGGCCAGACCTTCTGTTTCAGGGGTCGTTTTTTTCCATCAGGATTTCAAATCTCTAAATTTGAAGGCATGGAAATTGAACGCTTAAGTGCTTAGTCATAGAGGTTTTTCTGACTGAGTTATTAGCACTATGATACAGGCTCGTAAGTCTGTTTCAAGGAGAATTTATTTTTGGGTTTGGAAAATCTATATTTCATGATGTTCAACTCATGGTTATTCTTGGCATTCTTTTAGAAATCCTAGGATTTTACAGTTTCTTCAGAATGGTTTGGATTAGGTTTTAAAAATGCAAGATCAAATGGTGCACAAATCCAACCCCTGCACAAACACTATTCTGCTCCCATAAAGCAGAAAAAAGAATAGGTAAGGTGATAGTAGAAAGTGTGTATGTGCGCTAACAGCTATGGGGTTTAGCGTGAACAAAACCTATAATTAGGATCTCTATAATAATGGTATTTGAACGATCTTAAAATTATATGGGATAATAAATAGAATATCTAATAAAAATAAAATGTGTATCACATTAAGGGTGCAAAAATGTAATTTATAAACATAAAATATGGGTACAAATATTTAAAAACATTAATATATATACATATGTATCACCGGTCATAAAAAATATTAATTGATAAAATATTGTAAAATACGTTCTAAAACAGATGACTACTAAGACAGTGGTCTATCTTGTTATTCAGCTCAGCAGTCAACTTGCTTATTTGTCAAACTACAATGATCGTATAGACATGAGAGAAAAGGGGAGGCAGTGTGTGTATGTATATATATATATATATATATATATATATATATATATATATATATATATATAGTATATAACGGATAGAAATGTCTCTAATTCCTTGGAGTGTCAATCACTATGTGATAATCAGGATCCAACCTGTATTCGGTAAAACTTATCCTTGCCAAATTCCTGAAAAGTCCCAATCCTGTGATATAAGTATCACTATTCTGTTTTGAGATAAGTGTGTGGAAAAGTCACATATATAACATATGAAAAGTGTGCATATCAACCACGCTACAGGGCTGCTACACCTCTACGCGCCTACCTGCTCTTTTCTGAGCTCGATACGTCCTCTCCTGGTGAGACACAGGTGTCCGTGCAGCTCTGTGCAGCTGGTGAAGTCACACGTTACGTTGGTAGTATCAGAAAGAAGATCCGTTCTGTATCAATGTCCCTTACTCTGCGCAGAGTGTTTTGGAGCTTGAAAGTAGTCCCTTTGTGAATCTGTGACAATCCTTCGAATAAGCTATGTGATATTAGTCGTATGACATCAATATGTTCCTATCAACGCGTTTCGCCATTTACAATGGCTTCATCAAGATGGTTTAAGCTAATTTTCTACTGCTTTATAAATGCTTGAGTGTTCTGTAATTGGTCAAATCAAGCTGCCTCTTTTCCAATTCTTTCTCTCTTAAGGTGGAAATTGATTAAGGTGGATTTATTAATGTAACAAAGTGACATACAAAATATATGAGCTGTGTATATACAATCTATTGGATATCAATCCTTCAATAGTTGATAGACATACAATTGTTGCTACAGATCAGATAGAACTATAAACCAATACCTATATAATATATATATAAAATGTAAATGGGGTGTAGAAACAAATATTAAAGTATTACATGATATGCTCTATAATAAATGAATAGGAGATCATAGAAGGATAAAAAATTAGACAACTATAATAAGTTGTTAAATCAATATTACGAAATAGACCACTATCTTAGTAGTCATCTGTTTTAGTTTTAGAACGTATTTTACAATATTTTATCAATTGATGTTTTTATGACCGGTCATATATATGCGTATATATTAACGTTTTTAAATATTTGTACCCATATTTTATGTTTATAAATTAAATTTTTGCACCCTTAATGTGATACACATTTTATTTTTATTAGATATTCTATTTATTATCCCATATAATTTTAAGATCGTTCAAATACCATTATTATAGAGATCCTAATTATAGGTTTTGTTCACACTAAATCCCATAGCTGTTAGCGCACATATACACTTTCTACTATCACCTTACCTATTCTTTTTTATGCTTTATGGGAGCAGAATAGTGTTTGTGCAGGGTTGGATTTGCGCACCATTTGATCTTGCATTTTTACTCCTGTTTTTTTTCCCATAATTTGGTTGCAGCATTTCTCACACACACTGTTTTGGAATTATTCACAGTAAGGGAACAATTACTTTCCAATATGGCCTCTGAGAACATTACGGTGGATAATACTGACATTACAGACCTAGGGGAATTGGTGTCTAATTTAGAAAACTTATTGGTTAAGGAATTGAAACAGAATACTGAACTTGTGTTTTTAGAGAAATATATTACTAATAAATTGATATCGAGAGGTCTAAGACTAGAAAAGAAGTGTACTTTTGAACTCAGTGAGGAACATAATATTGAATGGTTTGAAACTCTAGAGAAAGCTTATTTTGGGCTTATTGAAATTATTAAAAAAATCTAGGACAGTTGGCCTAGCTGATTTTAAGACAAAAATAGATATAATTAAACAAAAAATAGAAATTCATCAAGATAGTGAAATATTTATAAATAAACAAAAGCAAATCATTGATAAACTTAATGATACCAGTAAAAACATACTAACAGTTAAATGGCGGAAATTGAACAGGGACCAACAAGATTACCATCAGATTATTACTCCTCCTGAGATATTAGAAGGGACTAATCCTGTAGAATCAGATAAAATATAAACTAAACAGTATCCTCACAAAACTGAGAATAGACAAACTCACATCGAAGAGAGGTCTTCAAATTGGGACCAAAAACCTAATGAGCACTATTCTAGACAGAGACATAGAGGATGGTATAATAAAGACAACACTCAAAATACACAATATAGAGGGTATCATAAATTGGACACCTCACCCTCACGGGATTATTCAAATAGAAACGGATATCATCATACTAGATGGTCAGATAGGGACAATCAGTTTTACACTTCACCAGAGCACTATAGATACACATATGATAATAGAAATGATAATTTTGATAATTTTGCTGCTGTTGATTGGTTTCTAAAAAGTGAGAATAATATGCAATTGAAACACAACCAATTTATTTTAGAATGTATCGAATTCATACCCAGTAACAATGTATTTGCATTTAATGGAAACATTTACCTCCAAGTTCAAGGTACTACAAAGGGCACGAGGTTTGCTCCCAGCTATGCCAACCTATTTATGGGTAAATGGGAACACCATTTTATCCAGGGGCATAGACTGGGAGCAAGCCTCTTGCTATTCAAAAGATACATAGACGATATTTTGATAGTGTGGAAAGGCAGTGAAGAAAGCCTGACATTCTTCTTTGAAGATATGAACCAGAACGATTTGAACCTAAAATTCACATATACACTTAGTAGACAAGAAATCACATTCCTTGACTTAGACATATATGTAGAATATGGTGAATTAGTTACGAAAAATCATTTTAAAACAATAGATGCCAATAATTATATTCCAACACATAGTTGTCACCTAAAACGTTGGATAGACAACATCCCTAAGGGACAGTTCCTCCGAATAAGGCATAATTGCTCAAAACTTTCCGACTTTAATCAACAAGTAAAAATCCTAGAGAGCAGATTTCTAGAAAAGGGGTATAATCCAGAAATATTGAAAACTACTATAACTAAAGTAAGAAATATGGAAAGGCAAGAGATACTTTCTAAAACACCGAAAATTAAAACCAACACAAATGACATTCTGAAAGTGCCTTTTGTGACTAATTACAACTGTCACCATAAACATCTAACAAAGATAATAAACACTGGCACTTAATCAAATCTGATCCTATTATAGGTGACATAATTTCTGAACATCCAAATATTATTTTTAGGAAAGCTACTAATATTAGAAATATACTTGCGCCTAGCGATTTTATGAAAAAAACACAGCAATCTAAAATACAAGACAGGGACCTATCAGGAAATAAATTGCGGTGGTATTACCCTTGCTATAGCTGTAAAGCATGCCAACATAGCACTAAGTGTAAGGAATATACATCTACCAACACAGGCAAAAAATATCTAATCAAAGACACTATTAGATGCAGCGATAAAGGTATCATATACCTCATCCAATGTTCATGCGGGAAACAATACTTGGGGGAAACCTCTTGAACCCTACATACTAGGATCAGGGAACATCTTAACCTAATTAAAAAGGGGGATCAGGAAACCAGATTATACGAACATTTTAGGATAAAACATCAGAACAACACCAAAGATCTTAAATATTGGGGTATTTGTAAGATTACCAAACCTTGGCGAGGAGGTAACTATGATCGTTTACTTCTTAGAAAAGAAGCAGAATTTATTTATGAGCTACAGACATTATACCCACAGGGCTTAAATTCTGAGTTAGACCTTAATCCTTTTATTTTAGATTGCTAATTTATTCACTTATTTTATCTATGAGTTTAACTTAAACTTTTTTTTTTTTTTTTTTTTTAGCCATATATATATATATATATATATATATATATATATATATATATATAGGTTTTATAATTTTGTGTTTATATAATATAGAGATACTTTAGGTGTTTTTAGGGGTTATATAGAGGAAAAACGAAAGAAGCGCAACACCACATCAAGGTATTTTAATGAATTGTGCATTTCCATTGCTTGATATTAGCTGTATATATATATATATATATATATATATATATATATATATATATATATATATATATATATATTGATTATTATTTATATTGCTATCTGTACCTAAATTATTTTATTTATTTTTCCTGTTTGCAGATATATTATAGTTTTAACATTTTTTAATATACTTTTTAATATTTCTAATATTTTTAATTATATCCACTACCTTCCTAAGTTGCGCTGTTAATACTTTAGATTCATTTTTTTAGGGGTTACTTATAGATAATATATATATTTGACTAGGTTATAATTACTAATACGGACAGATAAATTATATCAAAATACAAGGGTTAATATCGATTTAACAACTTATTATAGTTGTCTAATTTTTGATCCTTCTATGATCTCCTATCCATTTATTATAGAGCATATCATGTAATACTTTAATATTTGTTTCTGCCCCCCATTTACATTTTGTATATATTATATAGGTATTGGTTTATAGTTCTATCTGATCTGTAGCAACAATTGTATGTCTATCAACTATTGAAGGATTGATATCCAATAGATGGTATATACACAGCTCATATATTTTGTATGTCACTTTGTTACATTGATAAATCCACCGTCATCAATTTCCACCTTAAGAGAGAAAGAATTGGAAAAGAGGCAGCTTGATTAGACCAATTACAGAACACTCAAGCATTTATAAAGCAGTAGAAAATTAGCTTAAACCATCTTGATAAAGCCATTGTAAATGGCGAAGCGCATTGATGGGAACATATTGATGTCATACGACTAATATCACATAGCTTATTCGAAGTATTGTCACAGATTCACAAAGGAACTACTTTCAAGCTCCAAAACACTCTGTGCAGAGTAAGGGACATTGATACAGAACGGATCTTCTTTTCCTTAATGTGATACACATTTTATTTGGATAAGGTTTTGTCTATAAATATTTTGAAAGGACAAATTTCTGCTCTTTCTGTTTTATTTCATAGAAATATTGCTAAACTTCCTGATATTCACTGTTTTGTTCAGGCTTTGGTTCATATTAAACCTATTTTTTAATCTTTTTCTCCTCATTGGACTCTCAATTTTGGTTTTAAGATTTTGCAAGCTCCTCCTTTTGAGCCTATCCATTCTCTAGACATTAATTACTTTCATGGAAAGTGTTATTTCTTTTGGCTATCTCTTCTGTTTAAAGAGTTTCTGTATTGTCTGCTTTCTCTTGTGAGTTTCTTTATCTGATTTTCCATCAAGATAAAGTTGTTTTGTGGTTTTCATTTAAATTTTTGCCTAAAGCTGTGAATTCTATCAACATCAATTGGGAAATTGTTGTTCCTTTTTTTGTGTCCTAATTCTAAGTATACTCTTGAAGGGTCTTTTCATTCTTTGGATGTGGTAAGATCTTTTAATATATTATGTTGAGGCTATTTAAGATTTCAGAAAGATTTCTAGTCTATCTGTTATTTTTTTTGGCTCCAGGAAAAGTTATAAAGCCTCTGTTATTTCTCTGTTTTTATTTGGTTAAGACTTTAGATTCACAAAGCTTATCTGGAGGTGGGGCAGTCTCCGCTTCAAAGAATTACAGCTCATTCTACTAAATCAGGTGCCACTTCTTGAACTCTCAAGAATGAATCTTCAGTTGATCAAATTTGCAAAGCAGCAACTTGGTCTTCTTTGCATACTTTTTCTAATTTTACCATTTTTGTGTGTTTGCTTCTTCGGAAGCAGCCTTTGGTAGAAAGGTTCTTCGGGCAGTTGTCTCAGCTTAAAGGGCCATGAAACCCAAATTTTTTCTTTCACGATTTAGAAAGAGAATGCAATTTTAAACATCTTTCTAATTTACTTATATTATCTAATTTGTTTTATTCTCTTGATATTCTTTGCTGAAAAGCATATCTAGATATGCTCAGTAGCTGCTGATTGGTTGCTGCACATAGAAGCCTTGTGTGATTGGCTCACCATGTGCATTGCTTTTTCTTCAACTAAGGATATCTAAAAAATGAAGCAAAATAAATAATAGAAGTAAATTGTAATGTTGTTTAAATTTCTATTCTCTATCTGAATCATGAAAGAAAGATTTTGGGTTTAGTGGCCCTTTAATTCTAATGTTTTTTATTTGAGTTTTTTTTTTAATTTTTAAGAAAACTTAATTATTTTTTGGGATTTAATTTCTCAGCGGAAATAGCTGTTTTTATTTATCCTTCCCTCTCTAGTGACTCTGTGGATTTCCACATCTTGGGTATTATATCCCATACATCACTAGCTCATGGACTCTTGCCACTTATATTCTGTTTTCATTTACTGATTTGCAAGATGACTGCCTTATGATGTAAAGTTAAACATGCAATCCAACTTACAGTTTAGTAGAATCCAGCAGAGTAGCTTAACTCAGACAAATTCCACAGCAGAGATTTATGAATCCTTCATGCTTTATTGTTGCAAAACAAGAATTCTGAGGTTCCAGAAGTGGTAATTGCCAGGTTAAAAGAATTTGCCTCTACAAAGCTATTAGCAGAGTTCTAGCAAACTTATACATCGAAAGTGAAACTAATTTACACACACAAGTGAAACAAAATGGAGGCAGGAAGTGACCTCAAAAAGGTCAGAGGTAGCACATAGAATATACATTAAATTGAATACAATGATAAAACATAACACTAGAGGGAGCACAAGAACTAAAATAGCATTTAAAGATGTACATATGAATATATGGACAGAACACTCCCCGTCTGGTATCTGTAGATACCACTATATAAATCAAACAATAAACATAAAAATGTTGATTGAAGTCTCTTTATCCATGAGATCTGCAAGACAAAGAAAGAGAGAAAACATACAAAATGCAATTGCAAACATAAGTCCATGTTGTTTTAACATGATAATTCTTGAAGAGAAGCAGGGCTGGCACTGTCCCCTGTAGTCATCTCTCTATTGTAATCCTTACAAATTGTCAACCAGTGTCTATGTTTATAATCACAGTCAATGTGAAATAGAAGAAGTACAACTTCTGTAATCCAAGACCAGGTACACTGGTAAGAAGTGTAGTAGCTTGAAGATGGTTCTCTTTATCAGGTTCCACAAACTGAAATGTAGTACTGGTTGATGTTGTATCTGTAGCGTTTAGCAAGAATGCGGGTCCTGTCAACCATGTCAATTTCATGAATTGTGCTGAAGTTAATGACCTGGTTGCAAGATCTGCAGTATTTTGGTTAGTAGGTACATAATACCATTGCTCTGGTTTTGTAGATCTCCTGATGTGTTCTACTCGGTTGCTGATAAATCCTTCATGTGGTTTTTCTTCAATGTCAGTCACTTTTAGGTAGGCCACAGCTGCATTAGCTTCTATAGATGCATCTGAGAAGATGTAGATCTCTGTAGCTGTTGATAGAGATGTAAAAGCATAACACTGTGGAATACAGAGCTTTTCAAGAGCCTTCAAAGAATCCTTCCACTTTTCCCACATCTGACGTTTCTCTATAGGTAGTAAAGTATCCCAGGATTTTGACTCAGATGAAAGCTGTCTAAGCAGAGACTTTCCTTGTATAGTCACTGGAGCTACAAACCCCAGTGGGTCATAAAGACTGTTAATAATTGATAAAACACCACGTCTAGTGTATGGCTTTTCATCAGTAGAAACTTTGAAAACAAATTCATCAGTTGATATGTTCCAATGTAGACCAAGACTCCGTTGTACAGGTGGTGTATCTGTACCTAGATCTAAGTCTTTGAGGTCCGTTGCATGGTCTGCTGGAGGAAAGGCTTTCAACACCTTGCTGCTGTTTGAGACTATTTTATGAAGCCTTAGGTTTGCTACAGATAGCATCTTTTGTGTTCTTTTAAGCAGATCAATGGCTTCTTCATCTGTCGGTACAGACTTGATTCCATCATCCACATAGAAGTCTCTTTCTACATATTGTCTGGCATCTGTTCCATATTCCATTTCACCTTCTTGAGCTGTTCTTCTTAGTCCATATATTGCCACTGCAGGTGATGGACTGTTGCCGAAAACATGCACTCTCATGCGATAATCTATTATCTCAGCACTAGTATCATTGTTGTGATGCCACAAAAACCTGAGGTAATTCCTATTGTCTTCTCTAACAATGAAACAATAGAGCATATGTTGTATGTCAGCCATGAATGCTACAGGTTCTTTCCTGAACCTGATCAATACTCCTAAGAGACTGTTAGTAAGGTTAGGTCCAGTAAGAAGAACACTATTGAGTGACATGCCTTCATACTGTGCACTTGAATCAAACACAACCCTTATTTGACCTGGTTTGCGTGGATGATAGACACCAAATGAAGAAAGATACCAACATTCTTCACCTTCTTTTAGTGGAGGAGCTGGCTCTGCATGCTTATTTTCAAATATCTTCTGCATGAATGATACAAAGTGTTCTTTTATCTTCGGATCTTTCTTTAGAGTACGTTGTAAGGAAGAAAGTCTAGAGAGTGCTTGAACTCTGTTGTTGGATAACCTTTGTCTTGGATTGCGAAATGGCAGAGGGGCTACCCAACTGTTTGAGTCATCCTTGTAAAACTCTTTGTCCATTAACTTGAGAAATTCTTTATCTTCGATAGAAGGAGCTAGTTTATTGTCATGCTGCGTTGTGTGGAACACTGTACTTCCAATGTTGTCATCATCTGGTAAGGGAGTAACTATATCATCTTGACTGGCATAGTATGAATGTTCATAGATTCCAGGTTTCTCCCTTACATGGTAGTGATTTGGGCATGGCTCAAAGTAAGATGGACGTCCATTAATTAACACATTAGTTTTCAAGGTGTTAGTAATATCTGTTCTGTAGATTTTTCCTATACAGGCATCTCCAACTATTACCCAGCCAAGGTCAAGTCTCTGAGTGTATGGAGAATTATGAGGTCCATTACATTGCTGGCGTACCTTGTGTATTCTTAGAATGTCTCTACCAAGTAAAAGCAATATCTGGGCATTCTTCTCTAGAGCTGGTATGCAACTAGCTATGTGTTTCATGTGAGGATGGTAATGTGCTATTTCTGGCGTAGGAATCTCATCCCTGTTATCTGGAATTTGATTGCATTCAATAAGTGTAGGTAAAGGCAACTGTATACCATCTGTAATAGAAGCTATTATGAAATCACTAGCTCTTCTTCCTTTTGTTTCAAACTGACCTGCACATGTACCAAGGGTGTAAAATGAAGGATTACCATTTACGTTGAATATGTTGAAGAATTCAGTTCTAGCCAGTGATCGATTGCTCTGATCATCCAGAATTGCATACATTCTTACTGATTTATCAGGCTCTCCCTTAGGATACACTTTAACAAGACATATTTTAGAGCAGGACCTTCCACTAAGCCCTTCACCGCATATTTCAGTACATTTTGAAGCAACAGATGTTTTGTTTGTTGTCTCTTCTGCTTTCTCCCCGCCATGCTTTTCAGTAGGGGCAATACTTTCAAGTGGAAGGGAACTTGAAGACTCTGGGTGGAGAGCAAACACATGTCTGTCACTATTGCATTCTGAACATCTAATATTGGCTTTACAGTTTCTAGAAAGATGATCTGTTGAAGCACAGCACCTGAAGCATAGTCCATAATTTTTAAGAAGCTCTATGCGTTCTTGCAAAGGTTTTTCTCTAAAGCTACGACATTTCTTAAGTGGGTGAGGCTTCTTGTGCAATGGGCATTCTTGAATTAAATTCTTTAATTTCTCACTTTGCATTTCCTGTCTGGAAGGTGCTACATCTGTCTTTTGGACAAATACTGATTTCTTTGAGTTATTGAACCTTGAAGTTTCTTTCTCATGTTCTGGAGAAGTCACCACCGACTGATTTAATTCGGTTAAAGAGAAACTTGGATCATTTCTTGTCCTTGCTATGTCTTGGATGAACTTACTGAAAAAGGAAAAGGGAGGGAATGATACATTATTCTCTTGCTTGTATCTTGATCCTTGTGTTGCCCATTTATCTTGAAGAGCATGAGGTAACTTCGCCACAATTGGATTTACACCTTGTGCAGTATCAAGATAACACAGTCCTGATAGACATGGATCTGCTTTAGCTGCTTCTAGTTCCAGCAGAAGATCACTTAACTCTTGTGGCTTGCGATTGTCCCTAACTGTGACTTTTGGAGATTTTTGTATTTTCTTTAAAAGGGCATTTTCAATTACTTCTGGACTACCATAAGTCTGATCCAAACGTTCCCAAATCATTTTTAAACCTGCAACTGGGTTGTCTACATGGACAGCTCTGAGCCTTTTGACACGTTCTGCAGATTCAGCACCTAACCACTTTACCAGCAGATCAAGCTCTTCTCTAGCAGATATACCTAAATCTTCAACAGCAGTCTTGAATGTAGACTTCCAAGATCTGTAGTTCTCTGGCAGATCATCAAATTTTGTAAGACTTGTATTAGTAAGCTCACGTCGAATCATATACCTTGCAAACTCAGACATCTCTAACCTTTCAGTCTTTGTTACTGGAGGTGCCTAAAGATCACTTGGGTAATAGGAATTGAATGCTGAGGGATAGTATGGGTTCGCTGATACATTTAATCCAGCTGAAGCCTTTTCTTTCACTGATCTTAATGGAGGTGACTGTGATGGACCCCATACTTTTGCATCTGTTCTGGCTGGAGCAATTGGATAGCTATTGAGATGTAAATCATTTGTAGTAGGGTGCACATCATTCCAACCTCTGTCTTTATGAGCATTGCCTCCTTCTTCCTCTTCAAAGGAGTTGTAGTGTTTTCCACTCTGGTTAAGAACATAATCACAGGTTCTCTTCTCTGGGTAGTCTGATCCCACCAGACTGACAGAATATTCTAGGAGCTCTTCTGTATTGGCTGCCTCAAGTACCTTTAATCTTGCCATGGCAACAGCTACTTCTTTTTCATTTTGCAGTATTTCTAAATCTGTTTCTTTTTTTGCTGCTTCTAATTCTTTTTCCTTCTCCCATTTTGCTGCTTCTAATTCTTTTTCCTTCTTCCATTTTGCTGCTTCTAATTCTTTTTCCTTCTCCTGTTTTGCTGCCTCCATTTTCAGTGCTGCTTCTTTTTTGCTAAAAGAGGCGCGCACCATTGCAGCTTCTGCTTCTGCACGTGCTTTGATAATGGCGGAGCTTATAGATGAAGAGGAAGTACTTCTAGATTTAGCAGAGCGAATTGTTGAGGCAGCACGCTGTGATCTGGATTCTAGCAAGTCTGCAATCCTGCTTTCAACTGTTGCTAATGTGCTTTGCACTAGTTTCTTGCACTGTAGATTAGATTCATTAAACTGGGTTTGAATTTGCACAGTTTCCTCAACATTAGTTTTTGATAGCAGATTAAAATATTTGCGTGACAACCTTTCATAATTTTCATAACAAGCATTAAGTCTGTCAGCAATCTTGTTTAACTGTTCTTTATCATTAATAGTTTCATTTGCTAAAGATACACATTTTCTAAGCTTCTCCCACATTTCATCCAATGCATCCACTAATTCATCTTTCTCAGCTTGATAACTTTGTATGACTTTCTCAGTGGGTTTTATTGTACGCTGTGGTCTAATGCTCTGCTCTTTCTCCTGTGACAGTGTATCTTGTATTGCAAGTTCTTTTTCAGACATTTTAAGTAACTAGATTAGAGCTATTTTAACTGCAGTCGTAAATTTCTCTGAGGAAACTGACAGTTTATACAAAGTTCAGTGTACACTTCTCTGTTGCAGATATCTTGTGTGAGACAGTGCAGATGCTTAATGAAATTTTCCTTGTTAAATGCAGAAACATTTACTGAGCTGTGTGCAGCAAGCAATGCAGCTTCTCATTTATATTATATAAAGTCCTTAGTTACACACTGAGCTGTGTACAGTTTACCAAACATGAGTCTTTCTATTGAAGATTAATAACTCTGCAGGTATTCTTTTTACTATTCTGTTTTCATTTACTGATTTGCAAGATGACTGCCTTATGATGTAAAGTTAAACATGCAATCCAACTTACAGTTTAGTAGAATCCAGCAGAGTAGCTTAACTCAGACAAATTCCACAGCAGAGATTTATGAATCCTTCATGCTTTATTGTTGCAAAACAAGAATTCTGAGGTTCCAGAAGTGGTAATTGCCAGGTAAAAAGAATTTGCCTCTACAAAGCTATTAGCAGAGTTCTAGCAAACCTACACATTGAAAGTGAAACTAATTTACACACACAAGTGAAACAAAATAGAGGCAGGAAGTGACCTCAAAAAGGTCAGAGGTAGCACATAGAATATACATTAAATTGAATACAATGATAAAACATAACACTAGAGGGAGCACAAGAACTAAAATAGCATTTAAAGATGTACATATGAATATATGGACAGAACAACTTACATGAAAGAAAACATAATTTATGTAAGAACTTACCTGATAAATTCATTTCTTTCATAGTGGCAAGAGTCCATGAGACCCACCCTATTTTTTTTTTTTATTATTTTTTTGTATAACGCACATTATTTTTTCCAGTTCATCTTTTTGCATGCTTTTAACGGCTTTTTATACTCCTCACTTCTTGGCTATTCATCAAACTAAGGTGTGAGTGAGGTGGGAGTTGTATTTATAGGCATTTTGAGGTTTGGGAAACTTTGCCCCCTCCTGGTAGGAATGTATATCCCATACGTTACTAGCTCATGAACTCTTGCCACTATGAAAGAAATGAATTTATCAGGTAAGTTCTTACATAAATTATGTTTTTTAATAAACTAATTGCACTTTTTGGAAGCCTAAGCTTGTTTGTCCTATCTGGCGCTTACACCAGGGAGCCGGTGTGAATTGTTCCCAAACCAGGGACCAGTGAGCTGGGACATTGAGCGATCCTAGTCTGCTCTACTCAGCACAATAGGGTGCTGCCACTCTTGTTAGTATAACCACAACACAAGACATCAACATATCCCTTTGTAATCACAGTATTACATCAGGAGGCGCCCTCTGTTTGTGATCTTTTTTCACAGATTTCTCATCTTGGATTGTTATTTCTTTAAGAAGAGCAGCCATCTCACAATTTTTGGACCTTATCCAATAGAGTTTGGACTGCTTCTCATATTGACCAGATTGATGATCTTCTGTTGGACTTGATTATTGTGCTCATTATTGGGTGATATAATTATCGTGTTACCTTTATCCTGTAGGAATGTTAACATTCCATTACTCTAAAAAAACAAGCAGAAACAGATGCGCCACATGGCCCAATATTGTTGGTTCCAAATGGATATTTATATGTAAAGGAGATACACTCACATATATTGGAGCACCTCAAGTGGTGCTATAGAAGCAGTCTGGGATCTATAACAGTCACCCAGCAGACCAACCTCCTGGAATCAGTGTTAAATCTTCGTAGAGGAAATATTAGACACAAGGTGCCAATATGGCCTAGTACTGTTTAGCCAAGATTTAAGTGGATAAATATACAAGTTTGCACTCACATTTGTTGTAGCATCTTCATTGATGCTAATAGAACAGGCTGGGGTCAATTCAGTCACCCAACAGACTTAGTTCAAAGGCAAATAGCCTTTAAATAGGTCTTCCAAACCAATCAGGGGACCCAAGGTATCCAAAAGTATATATTCCAGATAAAAAGGCAGCAAGTGTTTTTAAAAAATTAAAATTGCTTTATTAAAATATAATGAATCAAAAGTGACGTGTTTCTCAGCCTATGGCTGTTTCATCAGGCTTAATAAAATGGTTATAAAACACTTGCTATATATACCTAAACAAACCAATTAGCATAATTAACCACACTTGTTGTGGGTGTGGCTTAAGGTGGGTGTGAATTAAGTAATAGCCAATACAATTCATTTGCCAAATAACATTGCATATATGTGTCCACATTGTAAACAAAGTAAATAAATAAAAACTGAATGATCAGAGCTATTGCATGCTAACAATGTAACCCTTATACAATTGTATCAAAAAGTATACTTGATAAAATAGTTGAGAACCTATTGTCATAGTATTCACTCCTGACATAGCATACACATTTGGATTATAGCTATGCATCTGATTGCCATATGAACACTTTGTTTGAAAATACCAATTGACATAAAAATACCAAACGATCTAAGGAAAACAACATTTACAGAATCAGAAGTGTAACGAATACTCTTAGACAATTACGTTTATGTGGCTTACTCTATAAGATTTTGAAATCTTCATGTGTGTTCAGTCTTTGGCGTCCATCTAGCACCAGTGCGCATGTGTGGAATTAGTTTATGAGTCACTGAATAGTAAAACAAACGATTTGACAGAGACAAGGGGTATTGCCCTGATCCGGCTTGATGTGTGCCAGAACGTCACCAAAGGGGCGTGTTAGCCAAAAGTCACTGAGTAATACCACATACAATTCAACAGAAACAAAGAGTGTTGTCATAATCTGACTTAATATGTATTGATAAGTCATTGTGGGGACATGTTTGTCAAGAATCACTGATTAGTATAATAACCGAAGCAAGAGGTGTTGCCATAATCTAACTAAATATGTATTGAAAACGTCATTATGGGGGCGTGTTGGTCAAGAGGTGTTTTCTTGATTGTGAATAAGATATGATGACACGTCATAAAAGGGGCGTATTGATCAGGTTGTAAACATATAAGGATAACGGCGATGTATAAATAAACATAAATGTAGATGAATCTAAAGCAAAATAATAGCGCAATAAAGATATATAAATAAACATAAATATGGATGAATCTAGGGCAGAATGATAGCACAATAAAGATGGCGTGTTACTTCGCTTTATACACATTAGGATCATAGCTGATAAAGAACTGATTCAATATATCATATCCTAGATATTTGTTCATAATTAACAGTGGGCCAATTTAATATTAGTCCTAGGTGTACTAGAGATTGCTAAACAACAGATGCTGCTAGCTACATATATTAAGAGCAAATAAATGAAGTTGCCCTGGTTATTTCATAGCTGCTAATTCTATCAAACCAATATTATGAACTATATGTTTTTTTAACTCCTCTCGGATCGTGCAATATAGAGGGTTTTGGTATTAGCATTAGAACCATATATATTCGGATTATGTGATCTTTAAGTGAATATATTAACTAGACAGATATGAGTAAGGTATGAATGTATATAAGATCAAAACACTCGTATTATATAGAATCAATTAATCAAGTTAAATATAACTACTGTGTGATATGTATTAATGTGTAAATACTATGTGATGAAATAAAATGGTGTGAACATATGTGTAGCCTAACCATTAAACTATTAAACTAATAATTATAATAATAAAGGTTAAATGTTATAATCACTCTCACATATGATATGGGATAAAATGAGATCAATAATCTAATATTATATGATAGTTGTAATGGTCTATGTGAGGAAGATGAGAATAAATAAAAGTGCATATATAGGGCCCTATAGGTCCTATAGTTAATGTACATATGGTACAATATAAGTGTAACTATATATAAAAAAATTAGAAGGTGCAATATATAAAGTATTATGACATTTTTCATGATTTTTCATGATCATTATTGTGTGATCAATATTGTGTGATATAATTATCGTGTTACCTTTATCCTGTAGGAATGTTAACATTCCATTACATTTGTGTACTAATGCGCCCTTAGAGCTGTACACGTTAGTGTAACCAGCAGTTTTTTCATGTTCTATATTTAGCAAACTCTCCCATTCTCAGCAATTCCCACACTCTGCCAATTGTCAGTCCAGTTTTATTTTTATTTTTTATCTGTAAATCCATTTTTAATGAAGCAGCTCTGATGTTAATAAGATAGTTTCATGTCATTTTAGCAGTTGCTGTAGATATGTGACTGCTGGTAGGATAATGGGTTCTTGGTGTTTTTTTTTTTAAGAATCTACATTTTAGATAGCTTGTTTAGAAAACTCTCCCATTCTCAGCAGTTCCCACACTTCCAATTGTAATTCCACTTTTTTTTTTATCTGTAAGTCCATTTGTAATGAAGCAGTTCTGATGTTTATAAGATAGTTTTATGTCCTTTTAGAAATGTTAGCAGTTGCTGTAGATCTGTTGTTCCTGGTAGGTTAATTGGTTTTTGGTGTTTTTTTGAAGAATCTACATTTTCTATAGCTTGTTTAGCAGACACTCCCATTCTCAGCAGTTCCCACACTCTGCCAATTGTCAGTCAAGTTTTATTATTATTTTTATCTGTAAGTCCATTTGTAATTAAGCAGATCTTCCTTCACTGTATATATATATATATCCTACTCATATGTTAAAATATGTATTTAAAAGTCATATTTCTATGAGTGAACTAGTAGTATAATCCAATAATTTCAGTATGACATCAGTCAGTATTTCAGGAACCCTAACAATATTTCATTTTATATTTTGCTGTTATATTGTTACAATTTTGTGTATATCTCTATATTCCATGTGTACCTGCACTTAGAATTCTGTTGGAACCAATATAATTATATATAATTTTATATATATATATATATATATATATATATATATATATATATATATATATATACTTCCAACCAGACCAGCACTCCAGAATACAGAAATTCAATCACCAGGATTTTAACACATTTTTAATCCTAAATGTATATATCTGTAAGTAGCAGTCTGATGTAATTAATCATATAGCTATATTTACATTTGACTATTATTGCATTTTAATATAAATACAGTATATCCCATATATCTTAATAATTTTTGAGTGCATGGACTTATGTTTATGACAAATATTCATAGGACAGCTTATTTAGTGTGAATCCATTTCCTCTAAGTGGTTTATTAGATTCCTGGAAAAAGAAAAGGTTGTTTATTCACACATTTCAAATCTATACAACATATTTATATAATATAGTGTGCAACATGTGTGAGACATGAGATATGCCCCTCAAAACCCACATATATATATATATATATATATATATATATATGTGTATGTATATATATATATATATATATATATATATATATACACAGTGTATGTATATATATATATATATATATATATATATATATATATATATATATACAGGTAGCCCTCAGTTTACGCCGTGGTTAGGTTCCAGGAGGAATGGTTATAAATCGAAACCGTTGTAAATTGAAACCCAGTTTATAATGTAAGTCAATAGGAAGTGAGGGAGTTAGGTTCCAGGCCCCTCTCAAAATTGACATAAGTAACACCTAATACATTATTTATTAGCTTTGAAATGAAGACTTTAAATGCTAACCAGCATTATAAACCTAATAATATATATTGTATTATCATCAAACTAAGTTTAATGAACAAAAACATTTGCTAAAACAGTATTATAACCTAATAAAAAAAATCACACAACACAGAAAATATAATCAAACTAAGTTTAATGAACAAAAACATTTGCTAAACATCACCTAATAAAATAATTACACAACAGACTGCATCATCATCAAACTAAGTTTTATGAGCAAAAACGTTTTATTACTTGCATTTTTCTGCAAACAGTTCTCTGCATTGTTAGCATGTTAGATAATATTGGGTCTGCACCTATTCTATGCATTTCAACCTGCAGTGATTAATAAGCAGTTAGGCACCCTCACCTCAAACTGCTGGACAGGAAGATAATAGGGAAGTGCCTGTTAAATTTTGCTCAATAGATCTGGTCTGATCTGTGTACACATATCAATTAAAGGCTGTTAAGTTGCATAACTTGGCTGCAAAACAAGCGGACATCTCCACCTACTGGCTATTTTAATTGGTGCATTGCTTTCCAAAGCTTTTCAATAGCAGTCACATGACTGAAAAAAAGGTTGTTATTCTGAACCGGCGCAAACTGAACCAGCGTAAACCGAGGGCCACCTGTATGTATATATATATATATATATATATATATATATATATGTATGTATATATTTATTACTGATGCATCAATGGAACATCTGCAAATTATCGATTATCATTTATTTAAACCTTAAACTTTAAATTCTTATATGGATTTTAGCTTACATAGGGTTAACTATACTTTCTTAAGTTTCTTCTGCTTATATCAAGATTTAAACTGCCATCAGGTCTGGGTAACTGTGTATTTAAAAGGCTCAGGGAGGTCCATTGATTAATAATTTGTTTATCAATATGTCTGTGTTAATTAGTGATGTCCCGAACATAGGTTGTTTGCGTTTGCGTTTGTGGGCAAACACATGGCGATGTTCGATCCGCCCCTATGTGTCATCATTGTGGAAACTTTGACCCTTTATGTCACAGCCGCCTGACACATTAGAGCCAATCAACATCAGACACTCCCTCACAGACACTCCCAGCTACTCGGAATCCGCCATTTTAGACTCATAACGACCTTGCTTTTTTAATGAGAGGACGTGTTGTGTTTTTGCTCCTGACATTAATAGGAAAAACATAGCTAGGCTAGTGTATTTAAAGTCCAGAAGGACTCCACTCATCTCTGCTGGAAGCACAGCACCCCAAAAAGCCCTTTTTAGGGCTATATTTCGTGCCGTTTTTTTTTTTTTATTAGCATTTGCCTGGCTTTCAGCTGTGTGTTTAAGGCTCACAGCATATGCTGTGACTACTGCCACCACTGATATCTCCCTAACAACATTAGTTTAAATTTAACTAACCCAAAAATATAATTATTTTTCTAGTGTAATTTTTTTTCATTTTCTATCAGGCCAGTGTCACACAGCATATACTCTGGTTCATTGCTCTGTAGCAGCCAGCAGTGTTAATATCCGTTAATAACATTATTTTTAATTTAAAAAAAAACCACAAAAAAATATTTTTCTAGTGTAATCTAATTACATTTACTATCATGCCTGTGTCTGTCAGGCTCACTCAGCATTAATATACCTCTTTTTTTTTCAGTCTTTTGGTTAATTGGTCTGTGCCAGGCAGCCACCCAGCACTCATATCTATTTTTCTTTCACCTTAATTTTAATATATATAAAAAAAAAGTTTAAATTTGTTTGCTAGTGTAATCAAATCTAATTTTCTATCCGGCCTGTGTGTTTTGCTGACATAGAGAGCCTACTGTGTTTACTTGCTGCCCTCCCTAGTCTATGAGCCACGACTCATATGTGTTTAACCTTTTTTTAATTTCCCCCCCAAAAAAATAATTTCAATCATTTTTCTAGTGTAATCTAATAGTATTTTCTATCAGGCGTGTGTGTATCCGACATACATAGCCTACTGTTTTTAATAGCTGCCCTTCCAAGGCTATCAGCCACGACTCATATGTATGTGCTTAACCTTTTTCTTAAAATTTCCAAAAAAAAGTCTTTAAATCATTATGCTAGTGTAATCTAATTGTATTTTCTATCAGGCCTGTGTCTAACTGTCTATCTGACTTACACAGCATACTGTTGTTATAATTGCTGCCCTACGTAGCAGCCAGCCAGTGCGACCACTCATAGAGTCATATGTGCATTGCACTTCTTAACATAATTTTAATATTAAAATCTAAAATTTTAAAATATTTTGCTAGTGTAATGTAACTTAATTTTCTCTCAGTCCTGTGTTTTTGTCACTTACACAGCATACTGTGTTAAATTACTGCCCTACCTACCATCCACGACTCATATCTGCCAGCCTGTCTGCCAGGCCCAAGTAGCCAATTAGTGGCACCAATCACAATTCTTGTAACAGTAATAAAAAAAATAAAAAAAACATATTTTTTTGGACTGCAAATATTCAGTCTCCTAGGGCCATTGAATTTCATTTACCTCCTGCCTGCCACTGCCAGCCTTTTGTGCCAGGCCGTCTAGCCAACTATTTACACCAATCATAATTGTTGTCACAGTCAGACAGTATAGTTATTAATTTAAATAAAAAAATTTTTTAGTGTTGATCTTAAACCTCAGTTTGCTTGTGCCTTTGAATTGCACTTTTCTACAGCCTTCCAAGCCTGTGTGCCAGGCCTACTTAAAAAATATTTACACCAATCATATTTTTTGTGACAGTATTCTAATAATTAAAAATTAAAATTTTTGGTAATAGTTGCTGTGATTTGAATCGTCAGTTTGCTGGTGCCATTGAAACGCACTTTCCTCCTGCCTTGCAGCCTGCTGTGAGCCAGGCCCCCACCTAGCCAATTGTTGTCAGCAATCATATTTCTGTTAACAGTATTGCAAAAATTGTCAATCATCACTGTTTAGACTGTCAGTAATCAGTCTCCTAGTGTCCTTGAATTGCATCTCCCTCCTGCCTGCCATCCTTTTGTGCCAGGCCGTCTTGCCAACTATTTACACCAATCCTAATTTTTTGTCACAGTATAGTTACTAATTATAATTAAAAAAATCTTTATTGTTGATGATTTTAACCCTCAGTTTGCTCGTGCCTTTGAATTCAGTTTTCTACAGCCTTCCAAGCCTGTGTGCCAGGCCTACTTAAAAAATATTTACACCAATCATATTTGTTGTGACAGTATTCTAATAATTAAAAATTAAATTTTTTGGTAATAGTTGCTGTGATTTGAATCGTCAGTTTGCTGGTGCCATTGAAACGCACTTTCCTCCTGCCTTGCAGCCTGCTGTGAGCCAGGCCCCCACCTAGCCAATTGTTGTCAGCAATCATATTTCTGTTAACAGTATTGCAAAAATTGTCAATCATCACTGTTTAGACTGTCAGTAATCAGTCTCCTAGTGTCCTTGAATTGCATCTCCCTCCTGCCTGCCATCCTTTTGTGCCAGGCCGTCTTGCCAACTATTTACACCAATCCTAATTTTTTGTCACAGTATAGTTACTAATTATAATTAAAAAAATCTTTATTGTTGATGATCTTAACCCTCAGTTTGCTCGTGCCTTTGAATTCAGTTTTCTACAGCCTTCCAAGCCTGTGTGCCAGGCCTACTTAAAAAATATTTACACCAATCATATATGTTGTGACAGTATTCTAATAATTAAAAATTAAAATTTTTGGTAATAGTTGCTGTGATTTGAATCGTCAGTTTGCTGGTGCCAATGAAATGCACTTTCCTCCTGTCTTGCAGCCTGCTGTGAGCCAGGCCCCCACCTAGCCAATTGTTGTCAGCAATCATATTTCTGTTAACAGTATTGCAAAAATTGTCAATCATCACTGTTTAGACTGTCAGTAATCAGTCTCCTAGTGTCCTTGATTCATTGCATCTCCCTCCTGCCTGCCATCCTTTTGTGCCAGGCCGTCTTGCCAACTATTTACACCAATCCTAATTTTTTGTCACAGTATAGTTACTAATTATAATAAAAAAAATCTTTATTGTTGATGATCTTAACCCTCAGTTTGCTCGTGCCTTTGAATTCAGTTTTCTACAGCCTTCCAAGCCTGTGTGCCAGGCCTACTTAAAAAATATTTACACTAATCATATTTGTTGTGACAGTATTCTAATAATTAAAAATTAAAATTTTTGGTAATAGTTGCTGTGATTTGAATCGTCATTTTGCTGGTGCCATTGAAACACACTTTCCTCCTGCCTTGCAGCCTGCTTTGAGCCAGGCCCCCACCTAGCCAATTGTTGTCAGCAATCATATTTCTGTTAACAGTATTGCAAAAATTGTCAATCATCACTGTTTTGACTGTCATTAATCAGTCTCCTAGTGTCCTTGAATTGCATCTCCCTCCTGCCTGCCATCCTTTTGTGCCAGGCCGTCTTGCCAACTATTTACACCAATCCTAATTGTTGTCACAGTATAGTTACTAATTTAAATAAAAAAAATCTTGATGGTTGATCTTAATCCTCATTTTGTTTGTGCCATTGAATTGCACTTTTCTACTGCCTGCCAGACTGTGTGCCAGGCCCAACTATCCAATTAGTGCTAGCAATCATATTTCTTTTAACAGTATTGCAAAATTTGCCAATCAACACTGTTTTGACTGTCAATCTGCAGTCTACTAGTGCCCTTGAATTGCATTTTCCTCCTGCCTGCCTGCCTGTGTGCCAGTCCCAACTAGCCAATTAGTGCCATCACTCATATTTATTGTAACAGGATTGGAATTTTTGTTAATCATAACTGTTTTGACTGTGATTCTTCAGTCTCCTAGTGCCATTGAATTGCAGTTTCCTTTCTCCCAGCGTGTGTGCCAGACAGGCTCATTTGCCAAATAGTGCCAAACAATCATATTTGTTGCCACAGTACTAGTAATATTTCAAAAAATTAACAATTTGTGATTTTTAAAACATCTGTCTTTTTTGTTGTTGTCAGTCTCACAGCGTATACTGTGCCCACTTTCACAGTGCCACCACTCAATTGGTGTAATAGTATTGTTAGTGTCCATTTAAAAAAAAATGACAGGCAGAGGCAGGCCACCCCGCAGGTTCCGTGGTCGTGGTCGTGGTGCTGTGATTCCTTTAGACCCTACAAATATGCACATTGTTCAGACGCCGGGTGCCAGGGGGGATGCAAAAACTTCTGAGGAGGACCTAGTTGAATGGCTAACACAGGAAACCCAATCTTCTTCAGCTTCCGCTGCTAGTCCTCCTAACCTTGACGCACCATCTAAGTCCAGCTGTGCTTTGGGCAGGTCTCAAGTGACCAGTGACACTCCGCCGCCTGTCGCCACCACCAACACTAGCACCACAGCCGCTTCACTTGATCTGTCACAGGAGTTATTGACACATCATTTTGAAGAAATGAGTGATGCGCAACCATCATTGACAGAGTATGTAGATAATAGTGATCAGTCTCAGTCAGGCAGCATTACCGACATGGAGGTACGGTGTGATGATGATGGTGATGTTGTACCCGCTGCTGCTTCCTTTCTTGATGTTTCAGATACAAGTGAAGCGGTTGATGATGATGTGTCGGTGGATGTCACGTGGGTGCCTGCTAGAAGAGAAGAAGAAGAGGGTGAAAGTTCAGATGGGGAGACAGAGAGGAGGAGGAGGAGGAGACGATTTGGAAGCACGGGGAGGTCGTCTCAAGGAGCTAGTGGCACAGTCAGACAGCATGCATCGTCACCAGGGGTCAGCCAGACAGCCCGCCAACGCCCATCAACGCATGCTGTTGCCACCACCAGAATGCCGTCATCGCAGAGCTCAGCAGTGTGGCATTTTTTTTGTGTGTCTGCCTCTGACAACAGCGATGCCATTTGCAACCTGTGCCAAAAGAAACTGAGTCGTGGGAAGTCCAACACCCACCTAGGTACAACTGCTTTGCAAAGGCACATGGTCTCACATCACAAAGGCCGATGGGAAGAACACATGAGTAGAAGCAGCACACAAAGTGAAAGCCGCCCTCCTCCTCCTGCTCCAGCATCTTCAGCCACGTCAACCAGTGCTGTCCTCCTTGCCCCCTCTCAACCATCCTCCACTCAGTCTCTCTTACGTAGCAGTTCCTGGTCATCTGCCCACAGTCAGGTGTCTGTCAAGGACATGTTTGAGCGTAAGAAGCCAATTTCTCAAAGTCACCCCCTTGCCCGGCGTCTGACAGCTGGCTTGTCTGAACTCTTAGCCCGCCAGCTTTTACCATACAAGCTGGTGGAGTCTGATGCTTTCAAAAAATTTGTATCTATTGGGACACCGCAGTGGAAGGTACCTGGCAGAAATTTCTTTTCACAAAAGGCAATCCCAAACCTGTACTCTGTTGTGAGAAAGGAAGTTATGGCATGTCTGGCACACAGCGTTGGGGCAAGGGTCCATATGACCACGGATAGCTGGTCTGCAAAGCATGGTCAGGGCAGGTATATCACCTACACTGCGCATTGGGTAAACCTGCTGACTTCTGACAAGCATGGAATGCGTGGCTCTGCAGAAGAGTTGGTGACACCGCTACGACTTGCAGGCAGGCCTGCTGCTACCTCCTCTACTCCTCCTACTCCATCCTCTTCCATAACCTCTTCCTCGGCTGAGTCCTCTTCAACTTCTGCGTCTTGCTCCACATCTATGGCACCCCCCCAGCTCCCCAGGTACTATGCTACATCCCGGGTACGGCAGTGTCACGCCGTCTTGGGGTTGACTTGCCTGAAAGCGGAGAGTCACACCGCACCAGCACTCCTGACCGCCCTGAAAGCACAGGTGGATCAGTGGCTGACTCCGCACCAACTGGAGATTGGCAAGGTTGTTTCTGACACTGGAAGTAATTTGGTGGCGGCATTGAAATTGGGCAAGTTGATACATGTGCCGTGCATGGCACATGTGTGTAATCTGATTGTACAACGATTTGTCCATAAGTACCCAGGCTTACAGGACATCCTGAAGCAGGCCAGGAAGGTGTGTGGCCATTTCAGGCGTTCCTACACGGCCATGGCGCACTTGTCTGATATCCAGCGTCGAAACAACCTGCCAGTGAGGCGCTTGATTTGCGACAGCCCGACACGGTGGAATTCAACACTCCTAATGTTTGACCACCTGCTCCAACAAGAAAAAGCTGTTAATCAGTATTTGTATGACCGGGGTGCTAGGACAGCCTCTGGGGAGCTGGGGATATTTTTGCCAAATTACTGGACGCTCATGCGCAATGCCTGTAGGCTCATGCGTCCTTTTGAGGAGGTGACAAACCTTGTCAGTCGCACCGAAGGCACCATCAGCGACATCATACCATTTGTTTTCTTCCTGGAGCGTGCCCTGCGAAGAGTGCTGGATCAGGCAGTAGATGAGCGTGAAGAGGAAGAGTTGTGGTGTCCATCACCCCCACAAACAGCCGAATCAGCATTGCTTGCTGGACCTGCGGCAACGCAGGAAGAGGATTGTGAGGAAGAGGAGTCAGAGGAGGAATGTGGCTTTGGGGAGGAGGAGGAGGAGGAAGACCGAGCACAACAGTCATCCCAGGGTGCTAGTTGTTGTCACCTCTCTGGTACCCGTGGTGTTGTACGTGGCTGGGGGGAAGAAGATACCATCAGTGAGATCAGTAAGGAGGAGGAACGCGACATGATTAGCTCAGCATCCAACCTTGTTCAAATGGGTTCTTTCATGCTGTCGTGCCTGTTGAGGGACCCTCGTATAAAAAAGCTGAAGGAGAACGACCTGTACTGGGTGTCCACGCTCCTCGACCCCCGGTATAAGCATAAAGTGCCTGAAATGTTACCAAATTCCCGCAAGTCGGAAAGGATGGAGCATTTTCATAATAAATTAAAAACTATGCTTTATACAGCGTATAAGGGTGATGTCACAGCACCACGGGAATGTAACAGGGGAAGAGATGAAATTAATCCTCCTCCTCCCACGACCACGGCGGCAAGGACCGGGCGCTTTCCTGACGTCTTGTTGATGGAGGACATGCGTACCTTTTTAACTCCCATGCACCATCAGAGCCTTTCGGGATCCAGCCTTAGAGAAAGACTCAACCGACAGGTAGCAGACTACCTAGCTTTAACTGCGGATCTCGACACTCTCAGGAGCGATGGACCCCTTGACTACTGGGTGTGCAGGCTGGACTTGTGGCCTGAGCTATCCCAATTTGCAATGGAACTTCTGGCCTGCCCCGCTTCAAGTGTCCTGTCCGAAAGGACTTTTAGTGCAGCAGGAGGTTTTGTCACTGAGAAGAGAAGTCGCCTAGGTCAAAAAAAGCCTTGACTATCTCACTTTTATAAAAATGAATGAGGGCTGGATCCCGAAGGGACTGACATTGGGCGATACATTTGAATAAAAAACTACTGATGATGATATGAGCTGCCTTGGGCTACAACTGGTACACAGGCTGGCCTTTTTTTTTGGTCATAAAGACGGAGGACTTGCTTGACTTATCCGCCAACAACTAGTGTTCAAGCCACAAGCTTTTAGGGCACTTTATAAATGTTTTACAAACATCGATTTTTCTGGCCGCTGCTACAGCAGTTGCTCCAACAATACCCCAATGTTTCAGTCATTTGTACATTCCTAATTTTTCTGGCCTCTGCTGCATCTCTGTGGGTACAAAACTCAAATAAAAAAAATAAGGCACATAACACTAGTGATTAAACTGTTACGAATTGTACAACTTTACACACCACTCATATCCGGTAGACCATTCAATTGAACGCAAAATGCAACAAATTTGAAAGAGTAGGACCGACCAAGCATCTTTATCCGTCTCTTGGTTGATCTAAATTATCTCCGTGTTCCATCTATGACATACCTGTACTCTATTGTGCAAAAGGGTGGAATATGTTTTGTTTCATGCTGTTGTGCCTGTTGCGGGTCGTGGCCCATGATATAAAAAGGCTGAAGGAGAACGACCTGTAGTAATGGTTGCCCCATCCAGTTTTTATAAAAATGTTCCTGGTTCCTCTCAATTATCTTTGGGTTTCTAAAATGGATGCCATACCTGTACTCGCTTGTGCAAAAGGATGGCATATGTGGTGGTGTTTCCTGCAGTTGTTTCTGTTGAGGGTGCTGGACCCTCTTATAAAAAATCTGAAGGTGAACGACCTGGAGTGGGAGTCCAAGCATGGTTTTTGGTGCTATTTCACTTTTACAAACAATTATCTGTGGGTTTCACAAATCAATGCCGTACCAGTACTCTATTGTTCCAAAGTATGCCATATTTTCTCTTTCCTGCTGGTATTTTGTTTGAGGGTCCTGGACACTCTTATAAAAAGGCCTAAGGTGAAAGAGGTGTACTGGGTGTCCACTCATTTTTATTTTCTATTTCTCATTTGACCTAAATTATCTCTGGTTTTGTAAAATCAATGCCGTACCTGTACTCTATTGTTCAAAAGGATGCCATACGTCCTCTTTCCTGCTGGTGTTTTTTTTGAGTGTCCAGGACCATCTTATAAAAAGGCCTAAGGAGAAAGAGGTGTACTGGTTGGCCACTCATTTTTATTTTTCTATTTAACAATTGACCAAAATGATCTCTGGGTTTGTAAAATCAATGCTGTACCTGTACTCTATTGTTCAAAAGGATGCCATACGTCCTCTTTCCTGCTGGTGTTTTTTTTGAGGGTCCAGGACCCTCTTATAGAAAGGCCTAAGGAGAAAGAGGTGTACTGGCTGTCCATCGAATCATTTTTTTAATTCAAATTTACATTTTAAATTTTTTTTTTATGGGTTTCTAAAATCTATGCCTTTCCTGTACTCTATTGTTCAAAAGTATGCCATATGTCCTCTTTCCTGCTGGTTTTTTGTTTGAGGGTCCTGGACCCTCTTATAAAAAGGCATTATGGATAAAGAATTGTACCTGGTGTCCATCCAATCTTTTTTTTTTAATTCAAATTCACGGTTGCAACAAATTATCCCCGGGTTTCTAAAATCAATGCCTTTCCTATAATCTTTTTTTTCACAAAGGATGCCATATGTCCTCTTTCCTACTGCTGGTTTTGTTGAGTGTCTTGGAGCCTCTGCTCAAAAGGCCGAAGGATAAAGAAGTGTACTGGGTGTCTATTCAATGTTTTTTTAGATTTCCCGTTTGTAACAATTTTTTTCTGTCTTTCTAAAATCAATGCCTTTCCTGTAATCTATTTTTCAAAAGGATGCCATATGTCCTCTTTCATGCTGTTCTTTCTGTTGAGGCTCCGGGACACTCTTCTAAAAAGGCCTAAGGATAAATAAGTGTACTGGGTGTATAATCTATGTTTTTTTAGATTTCACGGTTGCAACTAATGATCTCTGTGTTTCTAAAATCAATGCCTTTCCTGTAATCTAATTTTCTAAAGGATGCCATATGTCCTCTTTCATGCTGCTGGTTTTGTGGAGGGTCCTGGAGCCTCTGCTAAAAAGGCCTAAGGATAAATAAGTGTACTTGGTGTATAATCGAAGTTTTTTGTGATTTCACAGTTGCAACTAATGATCTCTGTGTTTCTAAAATCAATGCCTTTCCTGTAATCTAATTTTCTAAAGGATGCCATATGTCCTCTTTCATGCTGCTGGTTTTGTGGAGGGTCCTGGAGCCTCTGCTAAAAAGGCCTAAGGATAAATAAGTGTACTTGGTGTATAATCGAAGTTTTTTGTGATTTCACGGTTGCAACTAATGATCTCTGTGTTTCTAAAATCAATGCCTTTCCTGTAATCTAATTTTCTAAAGTATGCCATATGTCCTCTTTCATGCTGCTGATTTTGTGGAGGGTCCTGGAGCCTCTGCTAAAAAGGCCTAAGGATAAATAAGTGTACTTGGTGTATAATCGAAGTTTTTTGTGATTTCACGGTTGCAACTAATGATCTCTGTGTTTCTAAAATCAATGCCTTTCCTGTAATCTAATTTTCTAAAGTATGCCATATGTCCTCTTTCATGCTGCTGGTTTTGTGGAGGGTCCTGGAGCCTCTGCTAAAAAGGCCTAAGGATAAATAAGTGTACTTGGTGTATAATCAAAGTTTTTTGTGATTTCACGGTTGCAACTAATGATCTCTGTGTTTCTAAAATCAATGCCTTTCCTGTAATCTATTTTTCAAAAGGATGCCATATGTCCTCTTTCATGCTGTTCTTTCTGTTGAGGCTCCGGGACACTCTTCTAAAAAGGCCTAAGGATAAATAAGTGTACTGGGTGTATAATCTATGTTTTTTTAGATTTCACGGTTGCAACTAATGATCTCTGTGTTTCTAAAATCAATGCCTTTCCTGTAATCTAATTTTCTAAAGGATGCCATATGTCCTCTTTCATGCTGCTGGTTTTGTGGAGGGTCCTGGAGCCTCTGCTAAAAAGGCCTAAGGATAAATAAGTGTACTTGGTGTATAATCGAAGTTTTTTGTGATTTCACAGTTGCAACTAATGATCTCTGTGTTTCTAAAATCAATGCCTTTCCTGTAATCTAATTTTCTAAAGGATGCCATATGTCCTCTTTCATGCTGCTGGTTTTGTGGAGGGTCCTGGAGCCTCTGCTAAAAAGGCCTAAGGATAAATAAGTGTACTTGGTGTATAATCGAAGTTTTTTGTGATTTCACGGTTGCAACTAATGATCTCTGTGTTTCTAAAATCAATGCCTTTCCTGTAATCTAATTTTCTAAAGTATGCCATATGTCCTCTTTCATGCTGCTGATTTTGTGGAGGGTCCTGGAGCCTCTGCTAAAAAGGCCTAAGGATAAATAAGTGTACTTGGTGTATAATCGAAGTTTTTTGTGATTTCACGGTTGCAACTAATGATCTCTGTGTTTCTAAAATCAATGCCTTTCCTGTAATCTAATTTTCTAAAGGATGCCATATGTGCTCTTTCATGCTGCTGGTTTTGTGGAGGGTCCTGGAGCCTCTGCTAAAAAGGCCTAAGGATAAATAAGTGTACTTGGTGTATAATCAATTTTTTTTGTGATTTCACGGTTGCAACTAATGATCTCTGTGTTTCTAAAATCAATGCCTTTTCTGTAATCTAATTTTCTAAAGGATGCCATATGTCCTCTTTCATGCTGCTGGTTTTGTGGAGGGTCCTGGAGCCTCTGCTAAAAAGGCCTAAGGATAAATAAGTGTACTTGGTGTATAATCAAAGTTTTTTGTGATTTCACGGTTGCAACTAATGATCTCTGTGTTTCTAAAATCAATGCCTTTCCTATAATCATTTTTTTCAAAAGGATGCCATATGTCCTCTTTCCTGCTGCTGGTTTTGTCGAGGGTCCTGGAACCTCTGCTGCGCATAATAAAGAAAAAAAAATTAATTTAACTTGACTTAATAACTGAAGCATGACTTCAGGAGTCAGGTGTGGTCGTAGGTAGTGGTTGTTGTTAGCAGATTATTTTTATTGCAAATTGCAATTGCCACAGCGTGCATAAAATGTGCGTCACTAGTCCAAATTTTTATTATTTTTTTTTCATTCAGGATTAGTTTGGGGTACGGCGCAATATTGGAAAAGCAAAAAACAGGTCTCCTCCGTACCCGTTGATATAAGGGGTGACTACTACTGCTTTTACCAGACTCCTCTTGGATAGCCCCAGAAAGTGTGACTATGAATCCCAAAAAGAAAATTAAATTAAGGTTGAAAACTAACTCCAAAGTAACTTGTAAGACCTGGAGCTCCTCAAACACACGTCCTACCTTAACAGCTATAGGCTCCACAACCCACAAATCTTAACTTTTTCATGCCAATTGATATTGCCACAGCTGGAACAACAGTAAATAACATGTGCATCACCACAGTCTCCGAAGCTGTTGTCGGATGTATACAAAAACACTGATAAAGTATTCCTTTAGGAGCGCAAAGAGATGGCTACCGGAACACCAGGAACTTCACAAGAGCTGTATTGTGTTTCTGGTGATGTTTGAGACATCTGGGTAGTGTACAGGGAGGGCAAAAATCGTCTCCATCTCTGTGCACCAAAGGACATGACGTCCTTGTCATCCATAAGCACATGAAATTGCTGGCATTTTTGTTGCTTCAAGAAGTTCATTTTTTGTGGTGATAGATAGTACTGAATTAAATAAACTTTGGTTTCCTACCATACTCAAGACAATCTTGTATTTCAAAATTCGTACTTGCTGTGGGAAACAGTGGCCTTTCCATACCAGGAAGATGATTTAGACAGAAGTAACGAGCTCTGCTTGCAGGTGACACATGTTTATCGTCAATCATCAAAGGGTTTGCGTGCAGAATATGGCTGATGGCCCCTTATTCACATGTTTGTCCAGAGCCACAACATTTGCAAACAGCCAGAAGAAAGGTCGTTTCTCACCAGCCTAAGTTGAGCTTCATTTAACAAATGCTGATATTAAAAAAAAATAGACAAACAGTGCCTTAAATAACACATTTGCGATATGGATTCACCAGAGCAAGGTCATTGCAAGTACTAAGTTCCCACGATAACAAAATTAAAATGCCACAACTATGCAATCTTCACCTTCAGATTATTATTGTCACACTCCATTGTACTCCTATGCCCAGCTCCTTGCTCTTGTTTTTGTTGAGGGTCCTGGAGCCTCTGCTGAAAAGGCCTATGGATAATAAAGTGTACTGGGTGTCTGTTCAAATTTTTTTTTTTATTTCCCGGTTGCAAGTAATTATCTCAGTGTTTCTAAAATCAATGCCTTTCCTGTAATCTATAATTCAAAAAGATTGACATATGTCCTCTTTCATGCTGTTGTTTCAGTTGCGGCTCCGGGACCCTCGTATTAACAAGGCCTGAGGATAAATAAGTGTAACCGGTGTCTAATGAATGTTTTTTTCTATTACACGGGTCACATAAATGATCTGTGGGTTTCTAAAATCAATGCCTTTCCTGTAATCTTTTATTCAAAAGTATGACATATCTCCTCTTTCATGCTGTTGTTTCGGTTGAGGCTCCGGGACCATCGTATTAAAAAGGCCTGAGCATAAATAAGTGTCACGGGTGTGTAATCAATTTTTTTTTTCTAATTTCACAGTTGCAAATAATGATCTGTGGGTTTCTAAAATCAATGCCTTTCCTGTAATCTTTTATTCAAAAGTATGACATATCTCCTCTTTCATGCTGTTGTTTCGGTTGAGCCTCCGGGACCCTCGTATTAAAAAGGCCTGAGCATAAATAAGTGTCACGGCTGTCTAATCAATGTTTTTGTGTAATTTCATGGTTGCAAATAATGATCTGTGGCTTTCTAAAATCAATGCCTTTCCTGTAATCTTTTATTCAAAAGTATGACATATCTCCTCTTTCATGCTGTTGTTTCGGTTGAGGCTCCGGGACCCTCGTATTAAAAAGGCCTGAGCATAAATAAGTGTGACGGGTGTGTAATCAATTTTTTTTTCTAAATTCACGGTTGCAAATAATGATCTGTGGGTTTCTAAAATCAATGCCTTTCCTGTAATCTTTTATTCAAAAGGATGACATATCTCCTCTTTCATGCTGTTGTTTCGGTTGAGGCTCCGGGACCCTCGTATTAAAAAGGCCTGAGCATAAATAAGTGTCACGGCTGTCTAATCAATGTTTTTGTGTAATTTCATGGTTGCAAATAATGATCTGTGGCTTTCTAAAATCAATGCCTTTCCTGTAATCTTTTATTCAAAAGGATGACATATCTCCTCTTTCATGCTGTTGTTTCGGTTGAGGCTCCGGGACCATCGTATTAAAAAGGCCTGAGCATAAATAAGTGTGACGGGTGTGTAATCAATTTTTTTTTCTAAATTCACGGTTGCAAATAATGATCTGTGGGTTTCCAAAATCAATGCCTTTCCTGTAATCTTTTATTCAAAAGGATGACATATCTCCTCTTTCATGCTGTTGTTTCGGTTGAGGCTCCGGGACCCTCGTATTAAAAAGGCCTGAGCATAAATAAGTGTGACGGCTGTGTAATCAATTTTTTTTTCTAAATTCACGGTTGCAAATAATGATCTGTGGCTTTCTAAAATCAATGCCTTTCCTGTAATCTTTTATTCAAAAGGATGACATATCTCCTCTTTCATGCTGTTGTTTCGGTTGAGGCTCCGGTACCATCGTATTAAAAAGGCCTGAGCATAAATAAGTGTGACGGGTGTGTAATCAATTTTTTTTTCTAAATTCACGGTTGCAAATAATGATCTGTGGCTTTCTAAAATCAATGCCTTTACTGTAATCTTTTATTCAAAAGGATGACAGTACTACCAAAATACAGCCAATGAAGGGCCTTAGGAAGACTGAGCCAAGGTTGGATTGTAGTATTTGGTTAGGCTAATCATGATGGCCATGTAGACCACCACCACCGAGAGTCCTGGAAGTAAAAGGGATGATGAGATGAAAGAGCTAAGAATAGTAGAACTTGAAACAACAGAGTTAGCCATGGGTGTTAGTGCAAAACCGCTTGGCTTTTTTTTGGCTTTGGGTGCGGCTATTCATGCAGGCCATATAGAGCTGACAACATTCGGTGTCGTATCAGCTATTAAACTAATAAGAACAGTACTAACAAAATACAGCCAATGAAGGGCCTTAGGAAGACTGAGCCAAGGTTGGATTGTAGTATTTGGTTAGGCTAATCATGATGGCCATGTAGACCACCATAGTAATAAGAACAGTACTAGCAAAATACAGCCAATGAAGGGCCTTAGGAAGACTGAGCCAAGGTTGGATTGTAGTATTTGGTTAGGCTAATCATGATGGCCATGTAGACCACCACCACCGAGAGTCCTGGAAGTAACAGGGATGATGAGATGAAAGTGCTAAGAATAGTACTACTTGAAACAACAGTTAGCCATGGGTGTTAATCCAAGACCGCTTGGATTTATTTTTGTATTGGGTGCAGCTAATCCTGCAGGCCATATAGAGCTGACAACATTCGGTGTTGTATCAGCTATAAAAATAATAAGAACTGTACTATCGAAATACAGACAATGAAGGGCCTATGAAGACTGAGCAAAGGTTGGATTGTAGTATTTTGTTCGGCTAATCATGATGGCCATGTAGACCGCCCGTAACAGGGATGAAAGTGCTAAGAATAGTACTAATTGAAACAACAGAGTTAGCCATGGTTGTTAGTCTAAGACCACTCAGCTTTTTTGGGGTTTGGGTGCAGCTAATCATGAAGGACAGATAGACCTGCCACCATTTGGTGTTGTAACAGGTATGAAAATGCAAAGAACAGTACTACATAACACAACCTACTTACCATGGGTCCCAGAACATATGTTTGGTTGTTATATTTTGTAAGGGTAATCATGCAGGCCATATAGACCTCCACCGATAGGGTGAGTATGAGTAACAGCTATTAAAATGCGAAGGACATTACTAATTAACACAACATAGTTACCATGGGTCGCAGACCAAGAGCAGATGTCTTCTTATTATATTTTGTATGGGTAATCATCCAGGCCGTATAGACCTCACCAAATAGGGGGAGTTACAGAGATTAAAGTGCTAAAAATGGTAGTACTTAAAACACAACCTCGTTAAAATAGGTAGCAGACCACATGTCTTATTATTATAATTTTTCAGGGTAATCTGGCAGGCCATATAGAACTCCCACGATAGGGGGGGGGGGGGGGAACAGGGATTAAAGTGCTAAGAAAAGTACTAATTGACACAAGCTAGTTGGGTCCAAGAACGCATGTTTGATTATTAGAATTTATTAGGGTAATTATATATCTAACAAATATATCTATTTCTCTTCTATCGATTCTATCTAACTATCAATCTATGTATATCTATCTATCCTATCTATCACTATCAATCTATCTTCTGTCCGGGATGTTTTGAGACAGCCACTTTGGGAATGTTAGTTGATTTAGACCCATTATGGCTTAAAAGCAGACTCTGCATCAACTATGTAATTTTCCATGGGAGTTTTGCCAGGGATCCCCCTCCAGCATGCAACAGTCCAGGTGTTAGGACCCTTGAAACAACTTTTCCATCACTATTGTGGCCAGAAAGAGTCCTTGTAGGTTTTAAAGTTCGCCTGCCTATTGAATTCAATGGCGGATCGCGCGTTCGCGAACAATACCGGAAGTTCGAGTCCGCGGTTCGCGAACCGAAAATTTTAGGTTCGCGACATCACTAGTGTTAATCACTACATCCCCTGAGATTCAGCTAGCTTCAAATAACTAATCACTGTAGACAGACTCTATGTCACCCCAGGTGGCATTCTGATCTAGGCAGATCAAATACTCCTTGCCCAGTGCAGGAAGTCCTTAAATGGAATTCCTTTGAAGTGTGTATATCTGAGACAACTGTCTCTCTTTGATTGTGAGTTGGGTATTTGGTCACTTTAGGCATCCTGGAATGTATACTAATCAGTAAAGAGGGGTTTGTGTCAACTCCTGACATCAGAACTGTAATCTTACAGTAATAAAACTGATACATATAGCTTCATATTTAAATGAATTCCTTTGTCTTATCATATAAATGTGTATATATATATATATATGTGTGTGTGTGTGTGTATATATATATATATATATATATATATATCCAGGTTAAAGGCTCGCACTCTAGGCCCCAAGTAAAGGGATCAAAGATACAAACAGTCCAGTTCAACGACAGCACTCATTGAATTTTGTAAAAAATAACTTTTATTGCAAAGGTATTAAAAAGAGTCCCATGACGTTTTGGTGCCCAACTGGCACCTTTTTTAATTGATATTCCACAGCATGTAGGCAGATGGTAAGTCCTGGCATCCGGGAGGTAACAACTATGGGTTGTTACTATTATTACACAACACAGAGGATATTATCCCTCTAATCCATCAGAATCACATTTAATAAATCCATTTTGGATATGCTCTGGATGATATCCTCTGTGTAATAATTGTAATAACCACTAGTGTCGCTTCACCACACCCTTGTACACAATTCACTCTCTACCCCCAATCCCAGGTAAATATTGGCTATGTAGCTCTAAAGAAATATAGCCACTATACTACTAATAGTAATGCCAGGCTAAATGATTTACCAGGCACTCAGTTCTTTACCGGAGAGAGAGAGAGCTTTAATTATAATCTGCCCAAATTACAAAGAAGTTACAGAGATAATTACATAAAAGGGTTTTCACTCATGCTCCGAAACACACAATGTGTCCTGTCTAGCTGTTCTTACAAGGTGTGTGTATTCACTTACCAAACCCCTTTCTTCCTTTCTAGAATGACTGAGTGTGTGTGGTTGCATGTGTGTGTTTGTGTATGTCAGTGCATGTTTGTATGTAGAGTGTCAGTGTGTGTGTGTACCTACCCACATTCCATCCAACCTGTCCTCCTATCCCCCTCAGCTGTCCTGCTTATATCCTGAGATCTTTCTTTACTGGACAAGCTGACATTATTGGGAAGAGTGGAGTACTTTGCATATGTAAAGACATTGTCTCTTTGTTGTTAGTTTTATAGCTTCTCATTTGTCCTACCATTTGTGTCAACAATCACATCCTTCATTGAATGTAGGCCTTTGTTACACACATACACAGACACACATATTTTATATAAAAATAGTTCTACATTCTATATGAGTTATATGCATATATATATTACCTCTGATAGGGTGAGTGATTGTCTCGGAGTGGGGTCCCAGGGGCAAGATCTGGTCAGTATTTGACTGTGCTGCAATTACAATAAACAAAGTACATATATAACAGGACACAATACTGTTGATCCAGGTACTGTACTGCATAGAAAAAAGAAAAAACAATAGGTGCATACGGTAACAACAATAAAACACCATGAAAACAATGACAAACAGTAGTGCTCATGATGTGCGACAATGGTCCCCCCATCCCTATGAAAAAGGATATGTATGAAATTCCGCTTTCTCCCATGGGAAGGATGTGGTTAAATGAGGGTTCATCCCCTTTGTATATAGGGCATGTTCATTTAGCCTGCTATTCATTAAAGCAGCTCCATCACCTGAACCGATTATGAGTTGGCCTCTTTTAATTCTACCATTTGGTCTTTGTCCTGTTCCTTGTCTTCACTGTCTAGCAACTTATTAAATTGTGTCGGTGTGTCAAATAATTTTTGCCCTTGTGGAGTTTGTGATCTTATTTATCCAGTCTTACATGATAAAGTAGGGCCACTGATAGTCCTTTGCCAATAAGTTGTCTGCAGTAAGGCGAGAATTCTCTACTTCTTGTTACCTCTGCTGATTAATCTTAGAAGAAATATATTTTTCTACCCTCATATTGTAAAGGCCCTCTTTGTCGGTAGACTATAAGTTGTTGTAACCTTGTCCTTGAGATTAAGGTATTTAACCATTATTTGTCTCAGGGGGGGTTATCTGTGTCTTGAGCTTTGGGTCTTCCTATTCTGTGCACTCTCTCCACCAGGTAGGGTGTGCTAGACTCTGGTAGTTGGAGAAGTTTTGGAAGATTTCTTTCTTCAAATTTAATTAACTCAGAGCTGGGCACCAACTCTTGGAGTCCCACAATCCTCAGATTGTTCCTTCTGGACCTGTTCTCTAGGTCATCCAGTCTGGCCAGTAGTATTGCATTTTGACTTTGCAGTTGTCGGACATTTGTCATGGTTTCTCGTTGTTTTACTTCCTTCCATGTCTGATATCCATTGTTTCTCATGAGACATTCTGCTAGAGAACAGTTTAAAGTATGTCGTGAGAGTATCGACTCCATTTTGAAGTTGATCTATTTTTGGTAGGAACAAAGCCGATAACTGCATCACAATTGGGTGGGTATCATGAAGGTGGGCACTGCTAAGTGATTCTGCAGTGTCTGCCTCTGCGTGCACCCCTATTTGGTGTCTGGATTTCTTTTCTGTTTGTTTCTGTTTGTAGAACAAGTTTCCAGTCCTTTTTTAAAAGCTGGTGTAGTATTTGCGCATGCAGTATATATTGTAGTATTAGAGAGTGGGCAGAAAGGATAATGACCTTGTTAATAGTACTTTGCTTCTTGTGTAGGATTTCTGCAAAGCATGTGCCCCCCAGAAGGAGAAGAGGTAGGTGAGGGTGTCAGCTGTGTTGATTATGTTGAGGTGTTAAAGAAATTTAATGATGGTGGGGCGCTTGACCCCGTCCCTTTAAATAAAGCAACGCCTTCAGATGGCACCACCAATTCATTAATTAAATAGATAAAAGGTAGACAGAAACACTGAAAAGCACTTGGGGGGAGAGGTAGAGACAGGAGAGAGAGAGAGACAGAGTTAGAGAGAGAGACATACAGACAAAGGGTTAGAGAGAGAGGCACATAAGGGATGAGAGAGTCAGAGGGGGAGGAAGAGAGACCATGGGGGACAAGGAGACACTTAAGGAGAGAGACAGAGGGGGTGGGAGAGACAGGGAGAGGGAGAGATGGATAGAGAGAGAAACAGAGGGGGGAGAGAGAGAGAGAGAGAGAGAGAGAGAGACAGAGGGGGAGAGAGATAGAAAGAGGGGAGAGAGAGTGACAGAGGGGAGAGAGACTGAGAGACATAGGGGAGAGAGAGAGAGAGACAGAGGGGAAATAGAGGGAGAGAGAGAGAGAGAGAGAGAGAGAGAGAGACACACAGAGGGGAGAGAGAGACACACAGAGGGGAGAGAGAGACACACAGAGGGGAGAGAGAGACACACAGAGGGGAGAGAGAGACACACAGAGGGGAGAGAGAGACACACAGAGGGGAGAGAGAGATAGACAGAGGGGAGAGAGAGATAGACAGAGGGGAGAGAGAGATAGACAGAGGGGAGAGAGAGATAGACAGAGGGGAGAGAGAGAGACAGAGGGGAGAGAGAGAGAGACAGAGGGGAGAGAAAGAGAGACAGAGGGGAGAGAAAGAGAGACAGAGGGGAGAGAAAGAGAGACAGAGGGGAGAGAGAGAGAGACAGAGACAGAGGGGAGAGAGAGAGACAGAGGGGAGAGAGAGGGGAGACAGAGGGGAGAGAGAGAGACAGAGGGGAGAGAGAGAGACAGAGGGGAGAGAGAGAGACAGAGGGGAGAGAGAGAGACAGAGGGGGCAGAGAGAGACAGAGGGGGCAGAGAGAGACAGAGGGGGCAGAGAGAGACAGAGGGGACAGAGAGAGACAGAGGGGAGAGAGAGAGACAGAGGGGAGAGAGACAGAGGGGAGAGAGAGAGACAGAGGGGAGAGAGAGAGACAGAGGGGAGAGAGAGAGAGACAGAGGGGAGAGAGAGACAGAGGGGGGGAGAGAGAGAGACAGAGGGGACAGAGAGAGACAGAGGGGAGAGAGAGAGAGACAGAGGGGAGAGAGAGAGATAGAGGGAGAGAGAGAGAGAGAGACAGAGGGGAGAGAGAGACAGAGGGGAGAGAGAGAGAGACAGAGGGGAGAGAGAGAGAGACAGAGGGGAGACAGAGGGGAGAGAGAGAGAGACAGAGGGGAGAGAGAGAGACAGAGGGGAGAGAGAGAGACAGAGGGGGCAGAGAGAGACAGAGGGGGCAGAGAGAGACAGAGGGGACAGAGAGAGACAGAGGGGAGAGAGAGAGACAGAGAGGGGAGAGAGAGAGACAGAGAGGGGAGAGAGAGAGACAGAGGGGAGAGAGAGAGAGACAGAGGGGAGAGAGAGAGAGACAGAGGGGAGAGAGAGACAGAGGGGGGGGGGGAGAGAGAGAGACAGAGGGGACAGAGAGAGAGACAGAGGGGAGAGAGAGAGATAGAGGGGAGAGAGAGAGAGACAGAGGGGAGAGAGAGAGAGACAGAGGGGAGACAGAGGGGAGAGAGAGAGAGACAGAGGGGAGAGAGAGAGAGAGAGAGAGAGACAGAGGGGGGAGAGAGAGAGACAGAGAGAGAGAGAGAGAGAGAGAGAGGGGAGAGAGAGAGAGAGAGAGAGAGAGGGGAGAGAGAGAGACAGAAAGGGAAGGGGGAGAGAGGGACAGGGGAGGGGGAGAGAGAGGGACAGGGGAGTGGGAGAGAGAGGGACAGGGGAGTGGGAGAGAGAGAGGGACAGGGGAGTGGGAGAGAGAGAGAGACAGGGGAGTGGGAGAGAGAGAGAGAGAGACAGGGGAGGGGGAGAGAAACAGGGGAGGGAGGGGGAGAGAAACAGGGGAGGGAGGGGGAGAGAAACAGGGGAGGGAGGGGGAGATAAACAGGGGAGGGAGGGGGAGATAAACAGGGGAGGGAGGGGGAGAGACACAGGGGAGGGAGAGACACAGGGGAGGGAGAGACACAGGGGAGGGAGAGACACAGGGGAGGGAGAGACACAAGGGAGGGAGAGACACGGGAGGGAGAGACACAGGGGAGGGAGGGGGGGAGAGACACAGGGGAGGGAAGGGGGGAGAGACACAGCTGAGGGAGGGGGGGGAGAGACACAGAGGAGGGAGGAGGGGAGAGACACAGGGGAGGGAGGGGGAGAGAGACACAGGGGAGGGAGGGGGAGACAGAGGGGGGAGAGAGAGAGACAGAGAGAGAGAGGGGAGAGAGAGAGAGAGAGAGAGAGAGAGAGAGGGGAGAGAGAGAGACAGAAAGGGAAGGGGGAGAGAGGGACAGGGGAGGGGGAGAGAGAGGGACAGGGGAGTGGGAGAGAGAGGGACAGGGGAGTGGGAGAGAGAGAGGGACAGGGGAGTGGGAGAGAGAGAGAGACGGGAGTGGGAGAGAAACAGGGGAGGGAGGGGGAGAGAAACAGGGGAGGGAGGGGGAGATAAACAGGGGAGGGAGAGGGAGATAAACAGGGGAGGGAGGGGGAGAGACACAGGGGAGGGAGAGACACAGGGGAGGGAGAGACACAGGGGAGGGAGAGACACAGGGGAGGGAGAGACACAGGGGAGGGAGAGACACAGGGGAGGGAGAGACACAGGGGAGGGAGAGACACAGGGGAGGGAGAGACACGGGAGGGAGAGACACAGGGGAGGGAGGGTGGGAGAGTCACAGGGGAGGGAAGGGGGAGAGACACAGCTGAGGGAGGGGGGAGAGACACAGAGGAGGGAGGAGGGGAGAGACACAGGGGAGGGAGGGGGGGAGAGACACAGGGGAGGGAGGGGGAGAGAGACACAGGGGAGGAAGGGGGAGAGAGACACAATGGAGGGAGGGGGAGAGAGACACAATGGAGGGAGGGGGAGAGAGACACAATGGAGGGAGGGGAGAGACACAGGCAGGTCACTACAGTGCACTTATTTTTTTTTTTTTTAAATAACTTTCCCAGAAATTTTTAAATAACTTTCCCAGAAATTCTGATCACATTTACAGTACTTTATACAGTCCTTAATCCTTATAATTAAATACTTTCTTTTTTTTAATTTGATATGGGCTTTGAACTGTCCTATAAATATTCTAGTATATCTGCATAACACCAAACTATCAAACTGACTGCTCTCATTGTTGCATTTATTTATGCTGGTAACCTGCTCCATTTATGTCAGGGTAAGAGTTGCTACCCTTATATCAGCCAGCACAGAGGTGAGAAGGTTTAGTGGAAGGAACCTTAGCCGGCCAGAGCTGATGAGGTCCGTCCGGTCGGTCGCGTCAGACAGAAGACTGAGAGACTCTGTCACTCCTGACCTGACTCACTCCACCGGGTGTCCGGGTCCACCCAAGTGGCACTGGCTAGCCTCCGCTCCTCCACCCGAGTCCACCACCGGCTGAGTCTCACTCTCTCTGCTCTCTCCCCGGCTCTCTCCCCTCCACAACCGCGGTCCGCAGCTAATTGACTGACTGAGCAGCAGTAGTGTGAGGCTGTGAGCAGTAGTTTCAGCCCAGGCGGGCACTGAGGGCAGGGCAGCACGGACACGCAGTCACACTATCTGCAGCAGCAGCTCCCTCCAACTACTGAGCTACTGAGTCTTCCCGCCAGGCCAGTCTGACTCACTGTGTCGGCGGCGCAACGTCACACTCCAGAGTCCAGACTGTCACTCAGCAGCCCAGCAGGCACGCCTCCCTGCAGTGCTGAATGCTGATTGGGCAGATTGGCTGAGTGATGATCTAGCTCATCATGGAGGCGGTTTTGAGAACCGCCTCCATTGGAGCTTGTATGAGGCCCCAGAGAGTCACCAGTAGGTGGCGCAGCTCTAAGTGAGCAGTCTATTGTTATGTAGATCCATGTTGCGCAATTAATGGAGGGCAGCGGACCGGCTCACTGCCTCCTAATTGCGCAACAATGGATAATGAATTGGCAGCGCAAGCGCAGTACTGTAGTACACAAATAAATACACAAATAAATGATGTGGGTAATGAGCAATCGCCATGGGGGTCGGGGGGTACACTTGGGGGGTGCCCAAAAAATAAATACAATAAAAAACTTTTTTTCTTTTTTTTTAAATAAATATTATTGGAAATCTTTTTTCCCCCTGCCTCCTATTACTGCACGTCACTGATTGATGAGCAGAGGCCACATTCATGGAGTCTCTGGGTATTCAAAAATCCACAGGAGAGTGACAGCAGAATAAAACTTTTATTTAGGTTTCACACAGAAACAAATAGCGACGTTTCGGAAATAGATCTTCCTTAATCATGCATACAGGTGAAATGATTTCTTCACTATATATAGGTATGTACCACTAGATGGCGCTATATAGCAATCAATATTAACCCCAAAGGTTTCAAACATTGCCAACTTAGTATACAATGTCATTAACAACAATATAACACTGCAACAAATCCCATAACTGCCTAAGATATAATGCATTTACTTTCAATATGTAATGTATATACCTTTAATAACAACCTAAGTTTCATCAAAAAAAAGATTTTTACATTTCTCTTACATATAGAAAAAATCTAAAAGATATACAATTAACAACCTAAGTTTCATAAAAAAGATTTTTTTATTTCTCTTTCATAAAAAGATAGAGAGGTCCCAGTCTCTATTGAGACCATCAGGTTCAAGAGTACCTAATTTATAAATCCAGAAAGCTTCACGTTTGTTTAATAATTGCTCTCTATTACCCCCTCTGCGAGGTCTAGCAACACATTCAATAATTTGAAATCTTAATTCACTAATTTGATGACCCATTTTAATAAAATGATGTGCAACTGGGGCTTTTTTATTACCTGTCCTGATACTACTTTTATGCTCAATGATTCTGTCTTTAATATTTCTAGTAGTCTCGCCAATGTAGCCACGCCCACATGGGCATTTGATCATATAAATTACGAATTGTGTATAACAAGAATGAAAGCCTTTAATACTGAATTTTTTCCCTGTTGTGGGATGGTAAAAAAATTGGCCTTTAGACATGTTATTACAGCAAGAGCAATTAAGGCATGGGTAGCATCCTTCTTTTTTGCTACCAATTACTGTTTGTATACTAGATTTCTTGGTGCCAATATCAGCCTTAATAAGTTGATTCTTTAAGCTCATGCTTTGTTTATAGGCCGGTATAGGGGGGATCTAAATTCTTTAATATCAGGGTTACATTCAGTCAAAATTGACCAATGTTTTCTAATGATTTTTTGTATATAAGTGGATTGAGAATTGTATTCTGATACAAATATAATACGATGGTCATTTATTGGCTTTTCGCTCTTTTTTCTCAACAATGTGTCTCTAGATAGAGATTTAGCATATTTTAACTCTTTATCAATTAAAGCAGGAGGATAACCTCTCTTTAAAAATCTCTGACTCATTTCTTTAAGTCTTAAATCCAAGACATCTTTGTTAGAAATAATCCTACATGTTCTAAGGAATTGGCTACGGGGAAGGGCCTTAACCCCTTAATGACCGCAGCACTTTTCCATTTTCTGTCCGTTTGGGACCAAGGCTATTTTTACATTTTTGTGGTGTTTGTGTTTAGCTGTAATTTTCCTCTTGCTCATTTATTGTACCCACACATATTATATACCGTTTTTCTCGCCATTAAATGGACTTTTCAAAGATACCATTATTTTCATCATATCTTATAATTTATTATAATTTTTTTTATAAAATATGAGAAAAAAATAGAAAAAAAACACTTTTTCTAACTTTGACCCCCAAAATCTGTTACACATCTACAATCACCAAAAAACACCCATGCTAAATATTTTCTAAATTTTGTCCTGAGTTTAGAAATACCCAATGTTTACATGTTCTTTGCTTTTTTTTCCAAGTTATAGGGCCATAAATACAAGTAGCACTTTGCTATTTCCAAACCATTTTATTCAAGACTAGCGCTAGTTACATTGGGACACTGATATCTTTCAGGAATCCCTGAATATCCCTTGACATGTATATATATTTTTTTAGAAGACATCCCAAAGTATTGATCTAGGCCAATTTTGGTATATTTCATGCCACCATTTCACCGCCAAATGCGATCAAATACAAAAAATCGTTCACTTTTTCACAAATTTTCGGTTTCTCACTGAAATTATTTACAAACAGCTTGTGCAATTATGGCATAAATGGTTGTAAATTTTTCTCTGGGATCCCCTTTGTTCAGAAATAGCAGACATATATGGCTTTGGCATTGCTTTTTGGTAATTAGAAGGCCGCTAAATGCCGCTGCGCACCACACGTGTATTATGCCCAGTAGTGCAGGGGTTAATTAGGGAGCTTGTAGGGTTAATTTTAGCTTTAGTGTAGTGTAGCAGACAACCCAAAGTATTGATCAAGGCCCATTTTGGTATATTGCATGCCACCATTTTACCGCTAAATGCGATCAAATTAAAAAAAACGTTGAATTTTTCACAATTTTAGGTTTCTCACTGAAATTATTTACAAATAGCTTGTGCAATTATGGCACAAATGGTTGTAAATTCTTCTCTGGGATCCCCTTTGTTCAGAAATAGCAGACATATATGACTTTGGCGTTGCTTTTTGGTAATTAGAAGGCCGCTAAATGCTGCTGCGCGTATTATGGCTAGCAGTGAAGGGGTTAATTAGGTAGTTTGTAGGGAGCTTGCAGGGTTAATTTTAGCTTTAGTGTAGAGATCAGCCTCCCACCTGACACATCAGACCCCCTGATCCCTCCCAAACAGCTCCCTTCCCTCCCCCACCCCACAATTGTCTCCGCCATCTTAAGTACTGGCAGAAAGTCTGCCAGTACTAAAATAAAAGGTTTTTTTATTTTTATTTTTATTTTTTTAAAGCATATTTACATATGCTGGGGGTGTAGCATCCCCCCTTAGCCCCCAACCTCCCTGATCCCCCCAAACAGCTCTCTAATCCTCCCCATCTGCCTTATTGGGGGCCATCTTGGGTACTGGCAGCTGTCTGCCAGTACCCATTTTGCAAAATAAAAAGTTTTTTTTTTTTTGTTTTTATTTTTAGTTTCTGTAGTGTAGCTTCCCCCCCCACAGACCAACCCCCACCACCTGCCTGATCTTTTTACTGCCAACTTTATTTCCCCTTTTTAGTAAATTTTAATGGTACTTTTTCTGTAGTGCAGCGGTTCCCACCCGCTCCCTCCCGTGCACGCGCCCGCCCCCACCCCCCGTGCACGCGCGCGCGCGCCCGTGCGCGCCCCCCGGGCATTCCCGCCCCCGATCCCGCCCCCCTCAGCATCATCCGGGGCCATCGATGGCCGCCACCCGCCTCCCACACCGGCTCCTATCCACCCACAAACGTAGCCGTTAATGTACGGTGCAGAGATAGGCTTACCATAATTTTTAAAGGTGAAACTGGGACCACCTGATGCGGTGCCGGTGGGGTGTGGTCAGGGGCATGGTCAAGGGACGCGGCGATTACCGGTCCTTTTAAAGTAGTAGATTATATGTGCGTAATGTTTTGTGGATACTCTACCCTTCCTCAGTCAAAAAACAAGTGAATCACACAGTTTAAATAGACCATAACACTACCCCCTAGTGAAAAAGGCACCATTAAATTGTCATGACAACCCATACACAACATTACCAAATAAATCATTCATCTAAATCTCAGATTCTAAATAATGCCAAACTTCAGGCATAATTACCAATTTCATAAAATAGTGACAAGCATATACATCACACAATTTAATTTCTGCAGGGTAATATGTGTTTTATGTGTCTAATTAAGGAACAGAACTGAATACTGATTAGGCATAAATACAACATTGAAAGTAATAAGTCAAAAAGAAACACATAGCTGCTAAAGCTGTTTAAGAGGCTACTCTATACCATAATGCAGGAAGATTACAGCCAAAATGCTATTCTGCATAAAGTAAAGCAAGATCCACGCAAAAATCCTGCCTGTCTGCACTTCCTGGTCATATCCACATGATTCCCCTAAACGTGTATCACCGGTGATGTCATCAGGGGTCAGGGGGGTGTTAAATTCTTAGAGAAATAAACCAAGTAGTACTACAAAATTAAAAAAACCCTATGCTGCTCTCTCAGCCTGTATTACTAAATGTAAACTTTGATGGACACAAACGTTAAGCTAAGCAGCGCTTTATGTAACAAAGTACCAGCATCAAACTATGCTGGAGAGTCACAGTCTAGTCATTTTGAATAATGTGTCCGGGTTTCAGGCGGTATGAAACCCGGACACATGATTTGAAACCCAGAGGTGGCAACCCTACTGGGACAGAATGAACAACCGGGTGGGACACTGGGACAGCACCTCCAAACAGGGACAATCCCAGTAAAAGTGGGACTTCTGGTAAGCCTATGCAGAGAGGGCCACAGAGTGGCTCTCTCTGCATCGGATGGCTACAAATGGTTATTGCAGGATGCCTCGATATCGAGGCATCACTGCAATAACCGGAAAGCAGCTGGAAGCGAGCAGGATTGCTTCCAGCTGCTTTCCACACCGAGGACGTGCAGGGTACGTCCTCAGGCATTAACTGCCTTTTTTTTGAGGACGTACCCTGCACGTCCTCGGTCGTTAAGGGGTTAAGAAGAGCGGGAGGGTGGGCACTGTTAAAGTGAAGTAAGCTGTTTCTATCTGTTTCTTTTCTATATAAATCAACTAATAAAGTATGCCCATTTTTAATGACTTTTGTATCAAGAAATGATATATTATTGTCGCTCCATGCTAGTTTAAATTTTATACTATCAGTGGCACTATTTAATTCCTTAACAAAATCACATAGGGATCCAACGTCGCCCCTCCAAACTCCAAAGATATCATCGATATAGCGCCACCAACAGGCGCCATACCGATGAAATCCTGGGCTTGTATAAACAAATTTCTCTTCAAAAATATTAAAAAAAATATTAGCATTTTAATTGTATATCTTTTAGATTTTTTCTATATGTAAGAGAAATGTAAAAATCTTTTTTTTTGATGAAACTTAGGTTGTTATTAAAGGTATATACATTACATATTGAAAGTAAATGCATTATATCCTAAACAGTTATGGGATTTGTTACAGTGTTATATTGTTGTTAATGACATTGTATACTAAGTTGGCAATGTTTGAAACCTTTGGGGTTAATATTGATTGCTATATAGCGCCATCTAGTGGTACATACCTATATACAGTGAAGAAATCATTTCACCTGTATGCATGATTAAAGAAGTTCTACTACTGCATATTAGCAAGCAGGGGCCACTTTTCCGGAGTACCTGAGCATCTATTGGTGATTAGGGACCACTTTTTCAGAGTGCATTGGTGTGTATTGGTGAGCAGGGCCACTTTCCTAAAGGTTTTTAAGCAGCTATTGACAAGCAGGGGCACTTACCTTGGGTGCCTAGGAACTTTTTGGCATGCAGGAGCCATTTACCCAGGGTGCCTGGGCATATATTGGAGAAGAGGGGCCATTTTCCTTGACGGTTTTTAGGTGGCTATTGCCAAGCAGGGCCTGGGGTCCCTGGGTACCAATTGACAAGCTGGGGCCATATTCATGGAGTGTTTAGTGCCTATTGGTAGTAGGGGCCACTTTCCCAGGGAGCCTGGGCACACATTGCTGAGCAGGGGCCACTTTTTTTGAAAGTTCCTAGGTGGCTATTGGCAAGCAGGAGCCACATTCAAGGGGTTCTTGGTCACCTATTGGCCAGCAAGGGCCACTTTCATGAGGTGCATTGGTGCATATTTGCCCTACAGGGGCCACTCTTCTTAAAGGTTCCTAAACGGCTATTAGCGAGCAGGGGCCAGGGTTGTCTAGGCGCCTATTGATGACCTGGGGCATAAATTGGTGAGCAGGGGGAACTTTTCCGAGATACTTGGGCACCTTTTGGCTAGCAGGGGCCTCTTTCCTGGTGTACCTGGGTGTCTATTGGCAAGCAAGGGCCACTGTCACCATCTATTACCAAGCACAGGCCACTTTCCAGGAGTACATAGGCAAAATAACGGGGTGTCTTTTTCCAGGTTCCTGGGCATGTATTGGTTAGCAGCTGCCAATTTCCCTCAGGGTTCCAAGACAGCTATTTGTTATCGGGGCCCACTTTCCTTGGGTGTCTAGGCGCCTATTGGAAGGCTCTACTTTCCCAGGTTGTCTGGTCACCTATTGGTGAGGAGACACTTTGCTGGGGTTTCTAGGTGCATATGGTTGAGCAGGGACCAATTTACTGGGGTATCTGAGCATCTTTTGGCAAGCAGGGGCCACTTTCTCAGAGTGTATGGGTGTGTATTGTAAACAGGGCCACTTTACTTTAGTGTTTCTAGGTGGCTATTGACGAGCAGGGTTCACTTTCCCTGGGTGCCTTTGCATGTATTGGTGATGTGGGCCACTTTCCTGAGGGGCCCAGCTACATGTTGGCAAGCATGGGCCACTTTTCCAGGATGCCTGGGCACCTATTAGTGAACAGGAGCCACTTTACTGGGGTTCCTAGGTGCATATTGGTGAGAAGGAGCCACTTTCCTGGAGTACCTGACTGTATATTGGCAAGCAGGGACCACTTTCTCAGAGTGCGTGGCAGTGTATTGGTATTGGTGAACAGGGGCAACTTTCCTTGAGGGTTTTTCAGGTGGCTATTGACAAGCAGGGGTCACTTTCCCTGGGTGCCTAGTATCCTATTAGCTGCAGGTGCTATTTTCCCAGGGTTAGAACAAAAATAGTGGAAAAGGAAAATCCACAGGAAAGAATGCAAATATAGCACTCTGTACCCAGACTCAAGAGGCAGATAAATACGGGGTTAGTAATTAAAATATAACTTTTAATAAAGAACTAATAAAATACAACAAATGCACACAAAAACAGTTAAAAAAAAACAAAAAAACAAGTGAGATATAATCTGGTAAATACGTAAGTGTGGTCCTGGGTACTATAATGGATGCCTCAAATTGATAAGTATATAGAGGATCACACAATAGTGTAGATAAGTAACAGAGCCTACGTTCCTCAAGTTAGAAGTGGGATATCCCCAATGTCTATACAATATAGTCTAATATATATGTGTGACTAATGCCACATGTATAGATAACACTTCTAATATTCATATTGGTATAAAGGGCCCCTTGCCAATATGGAGTCGCTGGAGTAACAAGTGGGGAGGGACAGAAATGGATGAAAAAAACCTTTTATTTATATATATATATATATATATATATATATATATATATATATATATATATATAAGTAATAGGTCTTATAGTTCACACTAGTAAGAATAGTTGAGCAGTGAGGTAACTGATAGTGGATTGTGAATAAATTCACTGTTACTTGGAGAATCTCCCATTGGGAACAATGTCACAGGAAAGGCCACTTTCCTTGAGAATTTCTAGGTGGCTATTGACAAACAAGGGTCACTTTCCCTGGGTACCTAGGAACCTAATTGTGTGCAGGGGCATTTTCACGGGTGCCTGGGCGCCTATTATGGAGAAGGGGGCCCACTTCCCTTTAGGGCTTTTAGATGGTTATTGCCAGGCAGGGCCTTGGGTCCCTGGGCACCTATTGACAAGCTGGGGCCATATACCCGGAGTGCATTGGTGCCTATTGGTGAGTAGGGGCCACTTTCCTGGGATGTCTGGGCAAATATTGGTGCCTATTGGTGAGTAGGGGCCACTTTCTTTGAGGGTTCCTAGGTGGCTATTGGCAAGCAGGGGAAATTCCTTAGGTGCCTGGGTGTCTATTGATGAGCAGGGGCCACATTCCTGGGGTTCCTTGGCACTTTCCTGTTGTGACTAGGAACCAATTGCCAAGCAGAGGTCACTTGGGTTTCTGGGCACCTATTGGTGAGCAGGGTCTACTTTCATGGGGTGCCTGGGCACATATTGACAATCTAGGGCCACTTTCTTGGAGTGCCTGGGCACCTATTGGCGAGCTGGGGCCACTTTTCTGGGGTATTTGGGCACCAATTGGCAATCATGGGCCACTTTCCTGAGGTACCAGGGTGTATTAGAGAGCAAGGGTCACTTTTCTGGGGTACCTGGACATCTATTGGCAAGTAGGGGCCACTGTCATCATCTATAAGCAACCAGGGGCCACTTTCCAGGAGTACTTAATTGCGCCAACAAATGTATATTTAATCTTATACTACTTTCCTGTAAGAGTTGCCACTAAGCCGACCTTTATAAGAGGAATATCTAACATTTTAACCCATTAGTAATAATTTTCTTGTATTTTCACATAGAGTCCAATAGTCCTTTATGGTAGTTCCTCTTTCCCCTATGTTTTCTAAGGGAGCCACACTGGCAAGAGACAGCCAATAGAAGAGCCACATTTACCGCAAATCCCTGTGGCCTACCTGTTTAGCTAATTTCTTAATAGATAAAACATGCAATGTAAGCATATAATGCAGATAACAATGGAAAGGTTAACTTAGAACTGTTTATTTTGATTTAAAAAAAGTGCACAGCTGGTCCGTGGGAGAGGGGCATACTGGCTGATAAGGAACACACCCTTTGCTCATTAGACAGTGACACACCCCACAATTAAAATAACAAAAAATATATTGAACACAAATACATTTTCAGAAAAAAAACTGTAAAACAAATTAAAACTTTTTTTTTTTTTAAATGAAAAGTAAAAAACATGGCTTTAATGTCCCTTTAATATGAGATGAGTGGAAGAATGCATTCATCTCTTTAAAGGGACATAATACTCATATGCTAAATCACTTGAAACTGATGCAGTATAACTGTAAAAAGCTGACAGGAAAATATCACCTGAGCATCTCTATGTAAAAAAGGAAGATATTTTACCTCACAATTTCCTCAGCTCAGCAGAGTAAGTTCTGTGTATAAAGTTATACTCAGCTGCTCCCAGCTGCAGGTAAAAATAAAAAAAAAATGAAGAAATGAACAGCAGCCAATCAGCATCAGCAGTGCTGAGGTCATGAACTCTTACTGTGATCTCATGAGATTTGACTTAACTCTCATGAGATTTCATAGTAAGCTTCCTTTACCTGATTGGTGAAATAATATGAGAGTTCACAAGGCTCATCCTTTCAGCTGTCCCAGGACAGACACACTAAAATGCTGCTTAGAAATCCTTTACATTGGGAGGTGGCTACTGAGGAACTTTTGAGGTAAAATATCTTTCTTTTTTACATAGAGATGTTTAGGTGATATTTTCTAGTCAGCTTTTTACAGCTATGCTGCATCACTTTCAAGTGTTAAAACATTTGGGTATTATGGCCCTTTAACTGTCTTCATGTTGTGTTTGTGGCTTTCAATCCTTGTGAGTCAATCAAGATGGGAACTGGTCAGCCTGTTTCTCTGTTTCCTCTTTATAATGTTCATGGTATCAATTGATTCAAAAGTATATGTGGTCACAAAAAAAATGACATTTTATTTTTTTACAAATGGCTTTAAGGTGGTTAAGTCCATCTCAGAGACTACATTCCAGAAGTGGCCCACACCTGCTCTAACTTTTGTTTTGCGGTTAAAAGTTGTAATAAAACTGGAGTCAGTGAGGAGTGGACACAGGCACATGAAAGAGTTTGTCAATAAAGCTGAAACTCTCAGTGTACTCCATGGGGCCAATTTAACAAGCTCTGTATGGAGCTGTATGCAGCTATTTCCCACGAGCCTTCAGGCTCGCCGGAAACAGGAGTTAAGAAGCAGCGGTCTTAAGACCGCTGCTCCTTAACTCGTCTGCCACCTCTGAGGCGGCAAACAGCAATCCGCTCGATCAGATATGATTGGGTTGATGAATCTGCAGGGGGCGGTATTGCACAAGCATTGCTTGTGCAATGATAAATGCTGACAGTGTATGCTGTCTGCATTTATCAATGTGCAGCGGACAATTCGGCCACTATGACATCTCTGAACCTGGATTCAAATTCTCCCCTCATCTCTTCCAACATTTTGACAAAATGCTGTAGTGATGCGTAATTTGTTGTAACAGCTCGCAATTTTAGGAAGTGAGCAAAATCTTTTTCAGGTATATATAGTGTGGTTATTTTGTTCTTGAATGCTTTTATTGCTTGTAATATGTTACCTGGGAGCTTATCTCTTCCTTGGAGCACCAAGTTTAGTGTGTTCATGTGTGATGTGATATTAGTCAGAAGGGCAAACTATATAATCTATTCTGTGTCTTCTAATTTCTGGCTTGTTTTTACCCTTGCTGTCAAAGAATTTGCGTATTTTGGGAAGTAGACTCAAAAAGCGTTCAAGAACTCTGCCGTAATATAACCATCTTACCTCATTATGCATCACCAAATCACCATACTCTCTCCTCAAGCAACTACCAAAACTGTTGATGGTTCAATGCTTTTGAGACAATAAAATTGACCATGTGAACAACAAGCTGCATATCATTTTGAATTTGTTATTTCTGAGTGCCTCATTTACACTTACAAGACCTGACCAACTTAGTTTTTTTACTCCAAAAGTTTTAAGCAGTGCATTCAGAATGTCCTTTCCACTAGTTTGACCAAGGAGTTGCTAAAAACACAGCATATCTTCTCTAAATGAACCTTATTTTGGGAACCTAACCCAAACGCACAGTTGAGCAACATCACTCATGTTCGTGCATTCATCCACTGCAATGCTGAAACACAACGCTGAAGACAAATGTGCTATTAACTGGTTACTGATATCTTTACCAATATCTTCTATCAGACTCATTATTATTGAATCAGAGAGCTGCTGTCCTAAGTCCTTTAATTTCCTTTATAATTGCATCTTTGTTGGTGAACCCTGCATACATTTTTACTATCTCTGCATCCGAAAATGGTTTCTACCCCTAGCTAAAATCCATGCAATCTCAAAAGATGCCACAGTTTAACGTTCCCATTGTGTCTCTTCCCAGCCCTACACCTCTACCCATTGTATCTGGATGTTTGTCTGCTGTGTGAGGAATGCCCCTGAAGATAACTATCACTGTTTACTCAGTGGGGTCGATTTTATTAAGTGCCCTGTGAACATGATTTGCTATATCGTATCATGTCTGCTCTACATAGCTAAATGCAGACAGCATATGCTGTCTGCATTTATCATTGCACAAACATTTCTGGTGAAATGCTTGTGCAATGCCGCCCCCTTCTCACTGGCAGCCAATCGACTGCTGCTTCTTAACTTCAGTTTCAGGCGAGCCTGATAAAATGGAGTTCCAAAGCAGCATCCACTGCTTAATAAATGGAGGCCAGTATCTTTTTACTCACCCCAGTTCAACCTCTACCGGGCGAGCATACATTTAGAGCCCTGTTTATATATGTATAAGCAAAACAAGTTTTATTTACCTACCTGTTTACTTTGCTCAATGTCTGAATTATGTTGCTTCCTTGCCTGATTCTCCGCCTGCTGCCCTTCCACCGCTAAACTCTGCTCTAAATAAAAAACGCACAGTAGCGCTCAGGGCCCAGACTGGCCTAACCACGGATGCTGGGAGATTTTACCTCTCCTGTAGCAAGTCTGACACTTGATCAGCTTAGTTCGACACTATGGGGCCGAATTATCAAGCTCCGAATAGAGTTTGATGCCCCTTTGCCGGAAACAGCAGTTATGAAGCAGTGGTCTTAAGACCGCTGCTCCATAACTGGTCTGCCTGCTCTGATGCTTAGGTCTGCAATCCGCCCAACTCTATACGATGGGGCTGATTGACACCCACTGCTAGCGGCCGAATGTCCATGAATCTGCAGGGGGCAGCATTGCACAAACAGTTCTGGTGAACTCTTTGTTCTATGTTAAATGCCAATAGCATATGCTGTCGGCATTCAGCGATGTCTGTCGGACATGTCATATCGAAGTGGGCCAGGGCCACCCAACGGCGCAGCTGTCTGCTGATCATTTGATGAGTGTAGGAACCAGCCCTTACTAGCGATACCCATCCAAACGGAAAAAAAAATGTGATGGAGTGGGTCCTGCTGCATCGGGCATCTGTCTTTTTTTCCTCACTGGCTTCACGTGAGCCGTCAGGGAAGGCTCAGTGAGCCACACAATTAAACATATGGCCCAGTTACTCATTGTGTGGCTCACAAACCGCATGCGGCTCACTGAGCCTTCCTGACGGCTCACGTGAAGCCAGTGGTTGAGGGCTCAGCTTTTGAAAACGTCCAGAAAGGGTGCTATTGAAATGAGAGGCCTCCTATAACCTTTGACCTGGGGCCATGTGAAGTCTAGTTAGAATTGAACAACAGATGGCAGCAGTGTATTATATTGTTCAAAAACATTCTTGCAAAACTGCTGCCAAACAGTGCAGCCATGTGCACAATACCTACCTATGGATTCTCTTAGACAAAGAAAAATAATATTAGGAGTAGTTTTTTTTATTGCTTTGAAGCATGAAATAAAATGTTGTGTTTAATATTCTATAAATATCTATAAACATACCAAGGATGCAAATGAAATCTCTCTCTTTTTTTTAATGTATTTATTATTTTCAAATACAATGGTAGATGTGGTTGGAATAAATGAGGGGTTGAAGGAAGGAAGAGCCACAATGATGATCTCTGCTGAAAGTTGTTACCGATGGGTCTTATTTCTTTCCTAAGATATGGAGAGTCCACAACGTTATTCAATTTTTAGTGGGAATATCACTCCTGCCCAGCAGGAGGAGGCAAAGAGCACCACAGCAAAGCTGTTAAGTGTCACTCCCCTACCCATAATCCCCAGTTATTCCCTTTGCCTCTGTCAATGGACGAGGTGAAGTTTGGTGTCTGAAGAAATTAATTCCTTTTTCAGGTACTTATCCCTGCAAGCAAGGATTTGGGTTTAGCTGAGTCCACGTCAATCTCTTCAGTAGAGTAGTGGTGGCTTTTAAGCAGTTAGGAAGTTGTGAGGTAGTCCTTGCTTTGTTTCCTAACACATTGCTGCCCATGGTACAGAAAGCCAGAGTTGGTTACTCTGTTCTTTCTTTTTCTACAGGTCCCTGTAAGGAGTTTGTGTCCTTTCACGCACTTGTGAGCTGTCTTCCTGCAGGACAGCTAGACTGCAGGTAAGTGCCTGTCTTCTAGGTCTTGGAGACTTGCACTTCAGAAGAATATGTTATATGCAGTAGATGTGGACATTTTTAAAATCCTTTATACAGGATTTTCTTTGGCAGTGTGCAGGCACATTATGTATATTGAGAATAGTGGTTAATCTTCCCTTTATTGGGACTTTTTTCCTCTTTGGGCTAATTTTGTTTAAAAACTTTATTAGTATATGTGTGGCTTATGTTTTATACAGGGATTTATGTATAAACTTAAAATTTGGCAGTTGGTTTCCTTTCCTAAGATATGGTGAGTCCACGGGTTGAGTAATTACTGTTGGGAATATCACTCCTGGCCAGCAGGAGGAGGCAAAGAGCACCACAGTTAAACTGCTAAGTATCACTCCCTTACCCACAACCCCCAGTCATTCTCTTTGCCTTTGGTGCATGGAGGTGAAGTTTAGGTGTCTGAAGAATTTTTTTTATTTCATCTACAAGTTTTTTGATATAGCCGTATTCCACGTCATTCCTTGCAGTCGGGTAGTCGTGGCTTTAAAGCAGTTAGGAACTTGTAAAGAAGTACGTTTTCCTAACAATTGCCCTAGTTTAGAAAGCCAGAGTTGGCTACTCTGTTCTTTATTTTTCAAATGTATCTGTGAGGAACTGTGTCCTCTCATACCTTGTAACTGTCCACATGCTGGACAGCGGAGCAGGTAAGTGCTTTTTCTTCCAGTTATGGAGACCATACACTTATCAAATTAAAAGACACTACTTTTTATTGGGACATCAATAATCCTGTTGTATGGGTTACACTGGGGCATGAAGCAGGCACTGTAGCATGTGTGAGACTAACATTTAAAAAGAAAAGGTAAAATGTTTTTATTAGACTTTATTTTCTCACACCGATGCAACATTTAAAACTGTCTGGTTTAAAAATAGGTTATTTGTGGTACTGTACTTAGTGTACCAGGAAGCTATTTTAGTGCCTCTCTGTGTAGCAGCAGTAATTTAAGCTTGGCTGTTGTGATCACATGACCGGCTTTACTTCATAACGTTTCTAAGGAAAAAGTTGTTTTTCTCAATTTCTGGGTGATCCGGTCTTAATTGGTAGCGGAAAGGCACCTCAGTAATTGAGGTGTGGGGTTGTCTGAGGGGTATTTTAGAAGTTTATTTGATGTTTATTAAAAAAAATAAAAATAACTTTTCTCACATAATTTTAGCTGGGGGTTGATCCTACTTTGGGATAAAATTTGGGATAAAATTTAAAGTTGTTTTTTTCCTGGGCTTATTTGAATTGAATATTAAAATCTTTGAAACTTATCTGTACAAGTTTATTTACTGTTTCACAACATGTCTGATATGGAGCAAGAGCCTGCTCTTATGAATTAATGCTTATTATGTTAAGATGCACAAATTGCAGCTTCTATGCAATTTTGTTCTTCATGTGTCAAGAAAACCTTGCAAAATAAAGGTTACATTTTTGAGCCTAATGTCTCTCAGGATGATGCTGTTAAAATAATACCTCAGCTTTCTCCTGCTACGTCCCAAGCCTCAATGGCGTCAATTGCAGTGCCCTGCGATTCCTCTATAACTCCTAGTGGAGTTTATTTAAAAGCAGAAATTTCTGCCCAGGTATCTTCAGCTGTATCTGCGGCATTAGCTGCCATTCCAAGATTACAGGTAAAACGCAAGAGGAAATCTAGAAATTCAGAAAGTAAGGTGCCTGTTCTCGGTTCTGCTTCCCAAATTGCCCTTTCTCATAAGTCTGATGAGGAAGATACATCGGGACATTCTGAGGGTGAAATCTCAGATTCGGAAAGTATAATTCCTTCTTCTGAGACTGAGGTGGTATCCTTCAGATTTAAGCTTGAACACCTTTGTTTAATGTTAAAGGAGGTTTTAGCTACTTTAGATTACTCCGATACCCCTGTCGTTGTCACTCCTAAGAAATCTAGTAAACTTAATAGTTTCTTTGATTAACCTTCCACTTCAGAAGTTTTTCTTATGTTGGACCGTGCTAGGGAGATTATCTCACAAGAATGGGAGAAACCAGGGGTGTCTTTTTCCCCGTCTCCCATTTTTATGAAAATGTTTCCTGTCGAGGACTCCATTAAAGACCCTTGGTATACTGTACCCAAAGTTGAAGGGGCCATTTCCACTCTGGCTAAGAGAACCACTATTCCTATTGAGGATAGCTACTCTTTTAAGGATCCGATGGACAAGAAGCTGGAGGCTTATTTGAAAAGATTTATGTTAATCAAGGTCTCCAATGGCAACCTGCGGTGTGTATTTCCACCGTGACTAGTGCGGCATCTTAATGATTCGACGCCTTGTCTGATTCTCTTCAAGTAGAGACTTCCTTGGATGAAATTCAAGATAGGATTAAAGCTCTTAAGTTGGCCAATTCTTTTACTGCAGATGCCATTTTACAGGTTGTTAGACCAGGAGCTAAAACTTTTAGTTTCGCTGTCCTAGCCCGCAGGGCGTTATGGTTGAAATCCTGGTATGCGGACGTTTCCTCTAAAGTCAAACTTCTGGCGATTCCTTACAGGTGCAAAACCTTGCTTGGACCCGGTTTGACAGAAATTATCTCTGATATTACAGTTGGAAAAGATAAGAAGAATAGGCCTAAAGGACATCAGAGTAATTTTCGTTCCTTTTGTAAATTCAGAGGAAAGCCTTCCCCTTCTTCTTCCAAGCAGGAACCATCATCCAAGTCTTCTTGGAAACCCAATCTGTCTTGGAACAAGGGGAAACAATCAAAGAAACACGCAACAGATTAAAAAATCAGCATGAAGGGTTTGCCCCCGATCCGGCATCGGATCAGGTGGGGGGCAGCCTTTCTCAGTTCTGTCTAGCCTGGATAAGAGATGTCCCAGATCCCTGGACTGTGGACATAGTATCCCAGAGTTACAAATTGGAATTCAAGACTTTTCCTCCCAGAGGCAGATTTCTTCTCTCAAGATTATCTGCAGACCAGATAAAGAGAGAGGCGTAAACATTTTTCCTCCCTGGGAGTGATAGTTCCAGTGCAGCAACAGGGTCTTGGGTTTTACTCCAACCTATTTGTGGTTCCCAAAAAAGAGGGAACTTTCCGTCCTATTCTAAACAAGTTTCTCAAAGTTCCATCCTTCAAGATGGAGACTATATGCTCCATTCTTCCTTTAGTACAAGAGGGTCAGTTCATGACAACCATAGACCTAAAGGATGCATATCTTCATGTTCCTATTCACAGGGACGATCACAGATTCTTGAGACTTGCCTTTCTGGACAAACATTTCCAGTTCGTGAACCTTCCATTTGGTCTAGCCACGGCTCCCAGATTTTTTTCAAAGGTTCTGGGGGCTCTTTTGGCAGTGATCCATTCTCGTGGAATTGATGTGGCACCCTACCTGGATGACATATTGGTTCAGGCACCATCTTTTCAAGTATCAAAAGCTCACACAGAGATATTGTTGTCTTTTCTTCGTTCCCACGGATGGAATGTGAATCTGGAAAAAAGCTCCCTTTCCCCTGCTACAAGATTAGTGTTCTTAGGGACCATAATAGATTCTCTATTGATGAAGATTTTTCTGACAGAGGTCAGGAAAAACAAAATAATTTCCTCTTGCCTCTCTCTTCAGGCTTCTGCTCATTCTTCAGTGGCTCAATATATGGAGGTAATCGGTCTGATGGTGGCTTCCATTGACATAATTCTATTTGCTTGATTCCTTTTGAGAGCTCTCCAGTTCTGCATGCTCAGACAATGGAATGGCGACCATGCAGATCTATCTCAGAGAACAGAGTTAGATCAGTCATCATGGGATTCTCTCCCGTGTTGGATTTCTCAGGAACATCTGTCTCAGGGCACATGCTTTTGGAGACCTTCCTGGGTGATCATGACCATGAGCACCAGCCTGCTGGGCTAGCAGTCTGGATCTTGTTAAAAGCTCAGGGCCTTTGGACTCGGGAGGAGTCTGCTCTTCCCATCAACATCTTGGAGTTGAGGGCGATTTACAATGCTCTATTGGCTTGGACTCAGTTGTTCTCAGCCCAGTTTATCAGGTTCCAGTCAGACAACATAACCTCTGTGGCTTACATCAATCACCAGGGAGGAACTCAGAGTTCCTTAGCCATGAAGGAAGTTACTCGGATTCTTCAGTGGGCAGAGACCCACAATTGCTGTCTATCAGCCATCCACATTCCAGGAGTAGACAACTGAAAAGCGTATTTTCTGAGCAGACAGACTTTTCATCCCGGGGAGTGGGAACTCCATATGGAGGTGTTTTCCAGCTTAGTACTCAAATGGGGGGTGCTGGAGTTAGATCTGATGGCGTCCCATCAGAACACCAAGCTTCCAAGGTACAGTTCAAGGTCAAGAGATCCACAGGCTGTTCTGATAGATGCTCTGGCGGTTCCTTGGGTTTTCAGGTTGGCATACCTGTTTCCTCCGTTTGCTCTCCTTCCACGAGTCATTGCTCGTATCAAACAGGAGAGAGCGTTGATGACTCTAATAGCCCCTGCGTGGCCTCGCAGGATCTGGTTTGCAGACCTAGTGGAGATGTCATCTCTCCCACCTTGGAGACTACCTCTGAGGAAGGACCTCCTGATTCAGGGTCACTTCCTTCATCCAAATCTTGTTTCTCTGAAGCTTACTGCTTGGAGATTGAACGCTTAATTCTGTCTAAGAGTGGTTTTTCTGAGTTGGTCATTGAGATCATAATTCAGGCTTGAAAGCCTGTTACTAGAAAGATTTACCATAAGATATGGCATAAATATCTTTATTGGTGTGAATCCAAGGGCTACTCTTGGAGTAGAATTAGAATGCCTAGAATTGTATCTTTTCTTCAGGAAGGCCTGGAGAAGGGATTGTCAGTCAGTACCCTGAAGGGTCAGATTTCTGCTTTATCAGTTTTACTACATAAACGTTTGGCGGATGTGCCAGATGTGCAATCTTTTTGTCAGGCCTTGGTCAAAATCAGGCCTGTCTTTAAGTCTGTTGCTCCTTCTTGAAGCCTTAACCTTGTTCTTAAAGTTTTACAACAGCTGGCTCTGTTTGAGCCGTTGCATTCCATAGACATTAAGTTGTTATCTTGGAAGGTTTTGTGTTTTGTTGTTATCTCTTCTGCTCGAAGAGTCTCAGAACTCTCAGCTCTGCAGTGTGATTCCCCTTATCTTATTTTTCATGCCAATAAGGCGGTTCTTTGTACTAAGTTAAGTTTCCTTCCTAAGGTTGTTTCTAATAGAAATATCAATCAGGAAATTGTTGTTCCCTCTCTGTGTCCTAATCCTTCTTCTTCCAAAGAACGTTTGTTACACAATTTGGATGTTGTACATGCTCTTAAATTCTACTTACAGGTGACTAAGGATTTTTGCGAGTCCTCTGCCCTCTTTGTCTGTTTCTCTGGGAAACATAAAGGTCAGAAAGCTACTGCTACTACTCTTTCTTTTTGGTTACAAAGTATAATTCGTTTGGCTTATGAGACTGCTGGACAGCAGCCTCCTGAGAGAATTACGGCTCATTCCACAAGAGCTGTTTCCTCTTCTTGGGCTTTAAATAATGAAGCTTCTGTGGAACAAATTTGCAAGGTGGCAACTTGGTCTTACTACATACTTAAAATTTTACAAATTTGATACTTTTGCCTCGGCTGAGGCTTCTTTTGGGAGAAAGGTTTTTCAAGCAGTGGTGCCTTCTGTTTAGGACTGCCTGTCTTGTACCTCCCTATTTATCTGTGTCCTCTAGCTGGGGTATTGGTTCCCAACAGTAATTACTCAAGCCGTGGACTCACCATATCTTAGGAAAGAAAAACAAAATTTATGCTTACCAGATGAACGTATTTATTTCTGGATATGGTGAGTCCACGGCCCCACCATTTATATTAAGACAAAAGATGGTATGTGATACAATCACTAGAGGGCGCTATTAGTATAGTACAATGTAGGATGTACCCAAACTTAAAATACCTATTACAGAATATAGTGATAAATGATCACCAAATATTCAAATATTGAACCCAAGATTAATATGGATTAATTAATCCTGTTGAGCAATAACCAGTGATATATTACTTATACATATATAATTAAGTATATGTGTATATAAGTGAATATCCCTAAAAATATAAAATGATAATAAAGCAGCACCTCTCAACACAAAAATCATATATGCATTGTGTATTGAACTAAGAGGGAAACATATGTGTAAAAACACAAAGAGAGGGCGCTTATTTTAAGACAGTTGTTCTTTTGACTATAACCTCAGGCATCTCTACACCTTTTTTCAATTTGAATCAAATGACTGGGGGTTGTGGGTAAGGGAGTGATATTTAACAGTTGAACTGTGGTGCTCTTGCCTCCTCCTGCTGGCCAGGAGTGATATTCCCAACAGTAATTACTCAAGCCGTGGACTCACCATATTCATAAAGAAATACATTTATCAGATAAGCATACATTTTGTTTTTTATACACAACAAAATGGACGATTAGATAATTGGTCACCAATCATGTTATCCTGCTTTAGAATGTGCCAATGTTTATAAAAAAATATTTCAAGTACTTTATGATTTGTGTTATATTTGGTTACAAATGGAACTCTTAAATCATTAGATACCCTATCCCTCTTATTTTTGGACTTTAAGAGGGTATTTCTTTCTACTAGAGAGGTTTGCTGTCTTATTTCCACTATTTTCGCATCATCATATCCCCTTTCTAAAAATGTGTTTTTCAAAATTGTTGATTGTTCATCAAAGTCTTCATTTTTACTACAATTTTTCTTTAACCTGAGCATTTGTCCTTTAGGAATGTTATTTTTCCACTTGTCGTGATGACAACTAGTGGAATGTATAAAATTGTTACTATCCACAGGCTTAAACAATGTCTTTGTTTGTATCTTATTATTTTCATTGAAGATATCTAGATCTAAAAATGTTAAGTGTTCCGTACTCATCTCTTTAGTGAATCTAATGTTCAGGTTATTTGAGTTCATCTTTTCAAAAGATTCAATAAATGATGTGTCAGAGCCTCTCCATATAATTAAGATGTCATCTATATATCTCCTATAGAAGACCAGATTTGCCCCCACCCCCGCATTCATCCAGAAGTCCTTTTTCCAAAAACCCATAAACAGATTAGCGTAGCTGGGGCAAATCTACTCCCCATAGCAGTACCACAAAGTTGTTCATAATAAAAATGTTCAAACAAAAAATAGTTGTGTGTTAAAATGAATTTAATACTCTCCATTATAAATTATCTCTGGACTGGTCTGATCTCATTGTCCTGCAGAAGAAAAGAGCGTACTGCTTTCAGACCATCCTCATGATCTATACATGTGTATAGTGATGCTATGTCACAACTTATCAACCACATGTCATCTTCCCAGGGAATATCTTCCATTAACCTCAAAACTTCAGTAGAGTCTTTCAGATATTAGTCTAGTTGTACTACATATTTCTGTAAATATATATCTATATTTTGTGACATATTAGAAGTTATAGATTCTATCCCTGATACTATCGGTCATCCTGGGGGGTTTTGGATAGATTTGTGTATTTTGGGGAGAAAGTAAAAGGCCCGGGATTCTAGGAAATTTAAATAGAAGAAAAGAATACTCCTTACTATTCAGTACTCCCACTTGCTTATATTTATCTAACAGCCTTTTTAATTCCCATTGATTTATCGTTGTTGGATTAATCTTTCTCTTTTTATATGTATTTGTATCTTCTAGAAGATCATTGCAAATTCTTATATAATGTGCTTTGTCCAATATTACTATCCCTTAGCCGCATTTTTAAAAATGATGTCCCTATTGTTTTCTAGATTTGAAATCAATTAAAATGTTTTTTTCCCCTGCAACTGTTGTAAATCATGTAGGCATTTCACACAGACATCCGTCTTTTCCTCTACTACTACTGGAAAACAGTTTAAAATAAATGAGTTAATCAGATGCACTGACAAGAATGTAATATACCTCATACAGAGTAAATGTGGGAGTCAGTATGTAGGTGAATCTAATAGAGCCCTTAGAGAACTAATACGTGAACATATATCATCTATTGAAAATGCAGACAAAGATAGGAATAAAGACCTACCCATTCCTAAACACTTTAAAATGTGCAATGGGGCAATTTAAAACATTTCAATTACATTGAAATTGCTAAAATTATACATAAGGGCAGGGGAGAAGATATTGAGAAACTGCTTTAGCAACTAGAATCAAAATGGATTTTCTTTCTTAAGATATGGAGAGTCCACAACGTCATTCCAATTACTAGTGGGAATATCACTCCTGGCCAGCAGGAGGAGGCAAAGAGCACCAAAGCAATGCTGTTAAGTGTCACTCCCCTACCCATAATCCTCAGTCATTCTCTTTGCCTCTGTACAATGGAGGAGGTAAAGTTTGGTGTCTGAAGATATTAATTCCTGTTTTGGGTACTTTTCCCTGCAAGCAAGGATTTGGGTTTAGCAGAGTCCACATCAATCTGTTCAGTAGAGTTGTGGTGGCTTTTAAGCAGTTAGGAATTTGTGAGGTTGTCCTTACTTTGTTTCCTAACATATTGCTGCCCTAGTTATAGAACACCAGAGTTGGTTACTCAGTTCTATCTCTTTCTACAGGTCTCTGTAAGGAGTATGTGTCCTTTCCCGCCTTGTGAGCTGTCTTCCTGCCGGACAGCTAGACTGCAGGTAAGTGCTTTTGTCTTCTAGGTCTTGGAGACTTGCACTTCAGAAGAATATTTCATTTGCAGTATATGGGGACATATTTAAAATCCTTTATTTAGGATTCATTTAGGCAGAAGGCAGGCACATTATGTATGTGGAGACTAGGGGTTAATCTTCCCTTTATTGGGACATTTTTCCTCTTTGGGACTAAGTTACAAAATACTTTATTTAGTATGTGTGTGTGAGGCTTATGTTTTTCTTTTTTTTTACTGGGCTTTATGAATAAACTTACATTTTGGCAGTTTATTTCTCCGGGCTAACTGACAGACTGCTTGAAGTTGCATCTGTGTAATTTGAGCTCTGGTGTTGTAGGCAGAGGGAAACACGCACTTTTACTTGCTGAGCAGTTTTCTTTTCTCTGCCGGTCATGTGGCTTCCCTCTAATGTCGGATATTCACGGAGTGGAGCGGCGTCACTGAAATTCAGTCTCTTCTGTGTCGATCTGCTGTATGTTCGTTCAAGAGACTTTTGGCAGCCAAAAATTGTGAATAAATGTTATGGTTGGGCACCTCAGTCTGTATGAGGTGTAGAGGACCTAATTGAGTTTCTTGTTATTAAAAATTATTCATAACATTACTCAGCTATGGTATAAGAAATCTCTTAAAGTGACAGTAGTATTTAAAATATTTCTGTAATTTGGGGATTTTTTTATCTTGTAATTTGGGCATTGATCAAGACTGTGTCATTTGACAAATGTTTGTTATGCCTAGAGGCACAAATTGTTTTGTCTATGCAATTCTGTGCTGCATGCTTAGCTAGAACATTTCAATTTAAAGATAAATTGTTGCCCTCCGAGCCCAATGTCTCTCAGGATGATGCTGTTCAGGCATTGCCACAGCTTTCTCCTCAAACTTCCCAAGTCTCATTGGCATCACATACAGTGCCCTGCAGTTCCTCTCAGCCTTCTGTAGGCATATATTTGCCTGTAGATTTTGCTGCACAGATATATTCTGCGGTATCTAAGCTTTATCTGCTTTTCCTGCATTGGGGAAACGCAAGAGGAAAACTAAACATTTTTTAGAGTGTAAGGTGTCTGTTCTGTCTGCTGCTATGCAGATTGCCCTCCTTTATAAGTCTGATGGGGAGGAAACCTTGGTAGCCTCTGAGGAGGAAATCTCGGATTTGGACAGTATAATTCCTTCATCTGATACTGTCGCTGTTAACCCTAAGAAATCTAGTAAGCTTAACAAATACTGTTCCAGACAGTGTGATGGAGATTATTTCACAGGAATGGGAGAAGCCAGGGATAACTTTCTCCCTGTCTCCCGTTTTTAAAAAGATGTTTCATGTTGCTGACTTCATTAAAGATTCATGGCGCACAGTGCCTAAAGTAGAAGGGGCTATTTCTACTCTGGCTAAGAGAACTACGATCCCTATAGAGGATAGCTGTTCTTTTAAGGATCCCATGGACAAGAAGCTGGAGGCTTATTTGAAAATGATGTATGTTCATCAGGGTCTTCAATGGCAACCTGCAGTTTGTATTGCCACAGTATTGGTGCAATGCCTTGTCTGAATCAATTTTAGTTGAGACTCTGATAGAAGAGATCCAAGATAGGATTAAGGCTCTCAAATTAGCCAATTCCTTTATTTCTGATGCTAACATGCAAGTTATTAGACTGGGAGCCGAGATGTCTGGCTTCACCGTCTTAGCCCGCAGGGCTTTGTGGCTAAAATCTTGGTCAGCTGATGTTACCTCCAAGTCAAAACTTCTGGCGCTTCCTTACAAGGGTAAAACCTTGTTTGGACTCGGTCTGGCAGAAATCATTTCTGATATTACTGGTAGAAAAGGGTCAAAGTAATTTTCGTTTCTTTTGTAACTTCAAAGGTCAAAGGTTTTCCTCTCCCTCTTCCAAGCAGGAACAGTCCAAGTCTTCTTAAAAACCCAATCAGTCTTGGAACAAAGAGAAGCAATCTTAGAAACCCTCAGCTGAGTCTAAGTCAGCATGAAGGGTTTGCCCCCGGTCCGGGATCGGATCAAGTGGAGGGCAGACTTTCTCTGATTTGTCAAGCATGATACGAGATGTCTCAGATCTTTGGGCTGTGGATATAGTATCTCAGGGTTACAAAATATAATTCAAATCTTGCCCTCCTAGGGGCAAATTCCACCTCTCAAGATTATCTACAGACCAGGTTAAAAAAGAGGCATTCTTGAACTGTGTTCAGGACCTTTTCTCCCTGGGAGTGATTGTTCCATTTCCTCTAAGGGAACAGGGTCTAGGTTTTTACTCAAATCTGTTTGTGGTTCCCAAAAAAGAGGGAATTTTTCGACCTATTTTAGATCTGAAGTGTCTCAACAAGTTTCTCAGGGTACCATCCTTCAAAATGGAAACCATTCATTCCATTCTTCCTTTGGTCCAAGAGGGTCAGACCTGAAGGATGCGTATCTTCATGTTCCCATCCACAGGGATCATCAAAAGTTCCTGAGATTCGCCTTTCTAGACAAACACTTTCAGTTTGTGGCTTTTCTGTTTGGCCTTGCCACAGCTCCCAGAATTTTCTCAAAGGTTCTGGGGGCTCTCTTGGCAGTGATCAGGTCTCGGGAATTGCAGTTGCGCCCTATATGGACGACATATTGGTTCAGGTACCATCTTTTCAACAAGCAAACTCTCCTACAGAGATCTTGTTGTCTTTTCTACGTTCCCACGGATGGAAAGTGATTCTGAAAAGAGTTCCCTTGTTCCAGCTACAAGGGGGATTTTCTTAGCAACCATAATAGATTGCCTATCTATGAAAAAAAATTCTGACAGAGGTCAGAAAATCCAAGATTCTTTCCTCTTGACTCTCTTCAGTCACTCAATGTATGAAAGTAATTGGTCTGATGGTCGCTTCCATGGACATAATTCCCTTTGCTTGATTCCATTTGAGAGCTCTGCAGTTATGCATGGTCAGACAATGGAACAGAGGCCATTCTGATCTGTCTCAGAGGATAGATCTAGACCAGTTGACAAGAGACTCTCACCCGTGGTGGCTTGCTCAGGAGCATTTGTCTCACGGCACAGGCTTCTGGAAACCTTCCTGGGTGATAGTGACCATGGACGTCAGCTTGCTAAGCTGGGGAGCAGTTTGGGACTTGTTAAAGACTCAGGGACTATAGACTCGGGAGGAGTCTGCTCTTCCAATAAACATCTTGGAGTTGAGAGCGATTTACAATGCTCTGATGGCTTGGCCTCAATTGTCCTTAGGGGAAAAAAGTTATAAGAGAGAGGGCGCTGGGCTAAATAACACCTATGCCTCACTTTTGTACTATTCTCTTCCTGGATAGGCAGAAATGAATAATTGGCACAAAAATGTATTAAAAGTGAGGCGCTACTAAAAGCACTAGGGGTTAAAATCAATAGGAGTACCAGAATGTATTATAAATTATATAGCACTACCAGGCAAATACTTAAAGGTAAAACAAAGATTGTGAACCCAAATATGATATAGTATTATAAAGCAGTTTATTCAGTATTAAATTTACACCATGGTTAGGTATTATCTAAAAAATTATACAAAATACATATTTAATAAAATCCAAATCCAAAAAAAGGAAGTGTTGCAACACTTTAAAAAAATATAGACTTGGATTTAAAATTTCATAAGAAACACCATAACAATTACTTAAACAAAACACAGGAGAAAAAGTTAATCTCTATATAGAGAGCAATTTGCCTGCATTAAAATGTGAAACCATCCCAAAATCTTTTGCAGATGTATTTATGCCATGTCTCTACTCCAAAATGTTATCCGGAAAAAAACAGGATTTAATTCAAGTTTAGTTGGATTCAGTTAGATTCTTTTTATCCGGTTAATATAGTCTTAAATCCTAAATCCTTGTAAATAGTTGTAAATAGTATCCGGTTAATATAATAAAAAAATTCTTGTAAATAGTATTAGGATTAGTAGAAGGTTACAATGTCAGTAATTTGTTTCGATATTATGTTGTAAAACAATGTATTACGTTTTTTATCTGTAAATTCAATACTTTAAATGTTGAAGTATAGTCCCACAATCCTTACTGGTGTTTAGCTTTTCAGTGCTTTTTGAATAATAGCAGACCAAAATGAGTGTTCAGGGGTCTAATAGTTAGGTTATAGTAAGCCTATCATGCAGGTTATCTTACCGTCCTTATAATCCACCTTGCTCACAGGTAGCTTCCGTGAATTCCAGTGGTTCTCCTTTCTTTTTGGTTAACTTCCACGGTACTTTGTGATGACTTTGGCTGACATTGAGTAATCTGGAGGAGAGAAAGAGAGAAAACCTGTTGTGCAGGTGATCTTACCAGCCACAGGGTCTCTCGATCTTCAGAGGCACTCGCACGCTGATGGTGGAGGCATCGAATGATGACATCACAATGATTCTGGTTTCTTTTCGTAGTAACTTGCACAAGTTAACAGAGGGATCTTTAGTCTTTCTCCTGCACTTAGTACTTTTTGTACGCAGGAGTAGATCTTTACTCTTTTGATTCTTTTCTTCCTCCCAGACAACTGGTTTTAAAAGAAAAGATTACTTATCTTTATTTTCTTTGTATATAATATACTTATTTGTCTGTCCACTGGATATCCTTTTTACACACAATTAGAACATCAACACGTTTCACCATATATTCTGGCTTTTCAAGTACTTAATTGTCCTTAGCCCGGTTTATCAGGATCCAGTCGGACATCACCTCAGTGGCTTTCATCAACCACCAGGGAGGAACTCGGATTTCCTCAGCCATGAAGAAGATGTCTCGGATTATTCAGTGGGCGGAAGCTCACAATTGTCTATCTGCTATCCACATTCCAGGAGTGGACAACTGGGAAGCGGATTTCCTGAGCAGTCAGACATTTTATCCCGGAGAATGGAGGTGGATCTCATAGTGTCTCGGCAGAACGTCAAGCTTCCAAGGTACGGTTCAAGGTCAAGAGATCCGCAGACTGCTCTGATAGATGCTCTGGTGGTTCCTTGGGTTTTCTGTCTAATATACCTGTTTCATCTATGTGCGCTCCTTCCACGAGTCTTTGCTCACATCAAACAGAAGAGAGCGTCAGTAATTCTAATATCTCCTTCATGGCCTTGCAGGATCTGGTATGCAGAACTAGTAAAGATGTCATCTCTGCCACCTTGGGGGTTTCCTCTGAGGAAGGACCTTCTAACTCAGGGTGTATTCCTCCATCCAAATCTCATTTCCCTTAGCAGCCTCCCATGTAGAATGAACAATCTTATTGTTAAAACACAAGATTCTTATATATATTTTCCAGAGATTAAGTTGCCTGACCACACCTCACTCGGCAGGGGCTAGGAAACCCCTTATCTTTTATGACCTTCAATAAACTAAGTCTTTGCCTGAAATTATAGAACACACTATAATGTCTGCTAGGTAAATCTATTTTCATATAAGCAGGCAGGCACTCTCTTAGTTTCATTGGGAGAATCAATTTGATATCAAATAGGGCATGGTTGTCATATCTCCCTTCATTTAATGGCATAACAGTTTTAAACACAGATATACATTATACCAATGTCCTTTTATTGACCTTATCAGTTTCTGTGACTGAGGCACTGTTTTGCATCATGCCCTCTGCTGACAGCCTGACTGGCTTTATGACTCAATGCCTACACAATAACATTTGGTGGAATGGGTCTTAGAAACTATTTATGAGGCTCCTGGCACTTAAAAGAAAACACAAACAAACAGTTCTTCTTGAAAAACAAATCTTTTTTTAGCTCACAGGCTAAAGAGAATTTACCCCTTAGCAGCTAAATCCTGAGGTATTCATGACATTCTCCCTCCCTATTAATTCCGTGTCCTCTAGCTTGGGTATTGGTTCCCACTAATAATTGGAATGACGTTGTGGACTGTCCATATCTTAGGAAAGAAAACAAAATTTATGCTTCCTGATAAATTTCTTTCCGGATATGGAGCGTCCACAACCCCACACTTAATTAAGATAGTTATTTTTTACTAACCCTCAGGCACCTGTACACCTTTGTGTTATTCTTTTTTCCATTTCCCTTTGGTAGAATGACTGGGGATTATGGGTAGGGGAGTGACACTTAACAGCTTTGCTGTGGTGCTCTTTGCCTTCTCCTGCTGGCCAGGAGTGATATTCCCATAGTAATTGGAATGACGTTGTGGACTCTCCATATCCGGAAAGAGACATTTTCGTCAGGTAAGCATAAATTTTGTTTTTAATCTTGACACTCTGACCCCTAGTAGCCTTAACTTGGAAATGGATTTAGCATGTTTTCTGAGATAAATTAAAGAAAATAATAGATGTATAATTAGTCTATAGAAGCAATCTACGATTCTGAATAAGGATTTAAGTCTTTAAGAAATAATTTAAAGGATTTTTTAGAGTCTTTTAGAATCTTTTAAAATTTACATTCCTGATATTTATTTTAATTGTAACAAATTATGTTTATGAATTTATAAAAGGGTAATTTCTTGTTCATACGAGATTTTTTACACACTTATGTTTTTTAACTATTTGATTTGTTGTGCATTGATGTAAGGCTATGTATCCTTACACTCCTATTTATATTTAATCATGGATTGTATTTATTATACCCCTTTTATTAATTTAGCCTACTCAGGGATTGATGGTCAAATGCATATAATATGCTTTGGATGTACTGTAACATATCAAGGCTTGATGCTAATATTATGATGTATAATAATATCACAGATATGATATGGACTTAAATTCAATATCGTCAGGATTTTTAAATGATTAAGGTACATTTAGTGCCTGTCACTTTAATGGCTCCGTTTGATTATTTAAGGAGCAGGATGCCAATAGATAGAATAGGCTTGACAAAGGTTCTGTGAGAGCCGAAATGCGTTGCCAGATCTTCTTTCTTCTTTTTGTCTATTGAGAGACACCGTACTCTGAAAACGCTGGCGCTGATACAGCTGAGGGTGGAATCCAGGAAATGCAGGGGAAAGGAGCCTTGGTGGCTTTCTCCTGTGCACGTACCATCAGGATCCCAGAGCTGTTTATAGTGGTATAACCACCCGTTTTGTATACAAATACTCAGAGCTCCTGAGCTATCTTTAAGGTACCAACTGTAACTCTTTATTGTGCTTTGGGCACCATTGTGCTGTGTGCACTATTGTTGATTTCTACAAATGCTGGATTGGCAGATAGTGGTTTTATTCACTTTGCCTGGAACTTCATCTGTAACTTTACTGCTATTTAATAGCTGGTCTGTTTTATATTATATGTGTTTTTATACATACACTGCTTTTATTCTAACATTTGTATATGCTGCTCATGTTATACTGTGATTTATGCCACACATTGTGTGTTCACTTTTAGAATTATTTATCTTGTGATTTCGTTTTTTTAAATATATTAATATATATATATATATATATATATATTTTTTTTTATTTTTTTTTATTTTTTTTAACCACTTTGGATGTAACCTTTTTTATTTATTGTGATATATATTTATATATATTTAGAAGTAGTTCTGTAGACTTGCCTTTTAGGCGCCCACTTTCTTTGGTTTGTATTGGTTATTTTTGTAAGGTTGTAGGGACCCTACAGATTGTGGTGCAGGTCTATATATATATATATATATATATATATATATATATATATTTATAGCACAAGTGGTGTACTTGTTTTCTAATGGTACGTCCTTTTACCTGAAGGGCTTCATTTTTATTTTTTTATTTAGTATGAATATTTTGTATACCGTCATACAGGAATTGCGTTGACATCATTTCCAGCCGTCGCGATCGAGCGACTTGTCATCTTACTTAAAACCAGTAAGTAGCTGTTTTGGTTATGCACACTTATTTTGTGTTCTCTCCAGTGCCTGGACTGAATGACGGGGATGAGATATATATCCTTTCAATTTATCAATAACACTAATTTTTTATATAATATGCAATACAAATTGGTTTAGATTTAATGTGACACTTAAATATTCTTGATTATGATGGAACATTTGAATTGCTAAACATGATAAAACTGTACCCACTTTGCAGTCATAGGCCTAGATTTAGAGTTCGGCGGTAAAAGGGCTGTTAACGCTCCGCGGGTTTTTTTCTGGCCGCACCATAAATTTAACTCTGGTATCGAGAGTTCAAACAAATGCTGCGTTAGGCTCCAAAAAAGGAGCGTAGAGCATTTTTACCGCAAATGCAACTCTCGATACCAGAGTTGCTTACGGACGCGGCCGGCATCAAAAACGTGCTCGTGCACGATTCTCCCATAGGAAACAATGGGGCTGTTTGAGCTGAAAAAAAACCTAACACCTGCAAAAAAGCAGCGTTCAGCTCCTAACGCAGCCCCATTGTTTCCTATGGGGAAACACCTCCTAAGTCTGCACCTAACACCCTAACATGTACCCCGAGTCTAAACACCCCTAACCTTACACTTATTAACCCCTAATCTGCCGCCCCCGCTATCGCTGACCCCTGCATTACACTTTTAACCCCTAATCTGCCGCTCCGTAAACCGCCGCCACCTACGTTATCCCTATGTACCCCTAATCTGCTGCCCTAACATCGCCGACCCCTATGTTATATTTATTAACCCCTAATCTGCCCCCCACAACGTCGCCGACACCTACCTACACTTATTAACCCCTAATCTGCCGAGCGGACCTGAGCGCTACTATAATAAAGTTATTAACCCCTAATCCGCCTCACTAACCCTATCATAAATAGTATTAACCCCTAATCTGCCCTCCCTAACATCGCCGACACCTACCTTCAATTATTAACCCCTAATCTGCCGACCGGAGCTCACCGCTATTCTAATAAATGTATTAACCCCTAAAGCTAAGTCTAACCCTAACACTAACACCCCCCTAAGTTAAATATAATTTTTATCTAACGAAATAAATTAACTCTTATTAAATAAATAATTCCTATTTAAAGCTAAATACTTACCTGTAAAATAAATCCTAATATAGCTACAATATAAATTATAATTATATTATAGCTATTTTAGGATTAATATTTATTTTACAGGCAACTTTGTAATTATTTTAACCAGGTACAATAGCTATTAAATAGTTAAGAACTATTTAATAGTTACCTAGTTAAAATAATTACAAATTTACCTGTAAAATAAATCCTAACCTAAGATATAATTAAACCTAACACTACCCTATCAATAAAATAATTAAATAAACTACCTACAATTACCTACAATTAACCTAACACTACACTATCAATAAATTAATTAAACACAATTGCTACAAATAAATAACATTAAATAAACTATCTAAAGTACAAAAAATAAAAAAGAACTAAGTTACAGAAAATAATAAAATATTTACAAACATAAGAAAAATATTACAACAATTTTAAACTAATTACACCTACTCTAAGCCCCCTAATAAAATAACAAAGCCCCCCAAAATAAAAAATTCCCTACCCTATTCTAAAATACAAATATTACAAGCTCTTTTACCTTACCAGCCCTGAACAGGGCCCTTTGCGGGGCATGCCCCAAGAATTTCAGCTCTTTTGCCTGTAAAAAAAAACATACTATACCCCCCCCCCAACATTACAACCCACCACCCACATACCCCTAATCTAACCCAAACCCCCCTTAAATAAACCTAACACTACCCCCCTGATGATCTTCCTACCTTGTCTTCACCATGCCAGGTTCACCGATCCGTCCTGGCTCCAAGATCTTCATCCAACCCAAGCGGGGGCTAGACATCCACTGAAGAAGTCCAGAAGAGGGTCCAAAGTCTTCCTCCTATCCGGCAAGAAGAGGACATCCGGACCGGCAAACATCTTCTCCAAGCGGCATCTTCTATCTTCTTCCATCCGATGACGACCGGCTCCATCTTGAAGACCTCCAGCGCGGATCCATCCTCTTCTTCCGACGACTAGACGACGAATGACGGTTCCTTTAAGGGACGTCATCCAAGATGGCGTCCCTCGAATTCCGATTGGCTGATAGGATTCTATCAGCCAATCGGAATTAAGGTAGGAATTTTCTGATTGGCTGATGGAATCAGCCAATCAGAATATAGTTCAGTCCGATTGGCTGATCCAATCAGCCAATCAGATTGAGCTCGCATTCTATTGGCTGATCGGAACAGCCAATAGAATGCGAGCTCAATCTGATTGGCTGATTGGATCAGCCAATCGGATTGAACTATATTCTGATTGGCTGATTCCATCAGCCAATCAGAAAATTCCTACCTTAATTCCGATTGGCTGATAGAATCCTATCAGCCAATCGGAATTCGAGGGACGCCATCTTGGATGACGTCCCTTAAAGGAACCGTCATTCGTCGTCTAGTCGTCGGAAGAAGAGGATGGATCCGCGCTGGAGGTCTTCAAGATGGAGCCGGTCGTCATCGGATGGAAGAAGATAGAAGATGCCGCTTGGAGAAGATGTTTGCCGGTCCGGATGTCCTCTTCTTGCCGGATAGGAGGAAGACTTTGGACCCTCTTCTGGACTTCTTCAGTGGATGTCTAGCCCCCGCTTGGGTTGGATGAAGATCTTGGAGCCAGGACGGATCGGTGAACCTGGCATGGTGAAGACAAGGTAGGAAGATCATCAGTGGGGTAGTGTTAGGTTTATTTAAGGGGGGTTTGGGTTAGATTAGGGGTATGTGGGTGGTGGGTTGTAATGTTGGGGGGGGGGGTATAGTATGTTTTTTTTTACAGGCAAAAGAGCTGAAATTCTTGGGGCATGCCCCGCAAAGGGCCCTGTTCAGGGCTGGTAAGGTAAAAGAGCTTGTAATATTTGTATTTTAGAATAGGGTAGGGAATTTTTTATTTTGGGGGGCTTTGTTATTTTATTAGGGGGCTTAGAGTAGGTGTAATTAGTTTAAAATTGTTGTAATATTTTTCTTATGTTTGTAAATATTTTATTATTTTCTGTAACTTAGTTCTTTTTTATTTTTTGTACTTTAGATAGTTTATTTAATGTTATTTATTTGTAGCAATTGTGTTTAATTAATTTATTGATAGTGTAGTGTTAGGTTAATTGTAGGTAATTGTAGGTAGTTTATTTAATTATTTTATTGATAGGGTAGTGTTAGGTTTAATTATATCTTAGGTTAGGATTTATTTTACAGGTAAATTTGTAATTATTTTAACTAGGTAACTATTAAATAGTTCTTAACTATTTAATAGCTATTGTACCTGGTTAAAATAATTACAAAGTTGCCTGTAAAATAAATATTAATCCTAAAATAGCTATAATATAATTATAATTTATATTGTAGCTATATTAGGATGTATTTTACAGGTAAGTATTTAGCTTTAAATAGGAATTATTTATTTAATAAGAGTTAATTTATTTCGTTAGATAAAAATTATATTTAACTTAGGGGGGTGTTAGTGTTAGGGTTAGACTTAGCTTTAGGGGTTAATACATTTATTAGAATAGCGGTGAGCTCCGGTCGGCAGATTAGGGGTTAATAATTGAAGGTAGGTGTCGGCGATGTTAGGGAGGGCAGATTAGGGGTTAATACTATTTATGATAGGGTTAGTGAGGCGGATTAGGGGTTAATAACTTTATTATAGTAGCGCTCAGGTCCGCTCGGCAGATTAGGGGTTAATAAGTGTAGGTAGGTGTCGGCGACGTTGTGGGGGGCAGATTAGGGGTTAATAAATATAACATAGGGGTCGGCGATGTTAGGGGTAGCAGATTAGGGGTACATAGGGATAACGTAGGTGGCGGCGATTTGCGGTCGGAAGATTAGGGGTTAATTATTTTAAGTAGCTTGCGGCGACGTTGTGGGGGGCAAGTTAGGGGTTAATAGATATAATACAGGGGTCGGCGGTGTTAGGGGCAGCAGATTAGGGGTACATAAGTATAACGTAGGTGGCGGTCGGCAGATTAGGGGTTAAAAATTTTAATCGAGTGGCGGCGATGTGGGGGGACCTCGGTTTAGGGGTACATAGGTAGTTTATGGGTGTTAGTGTACTTTAGGGTACAGTAGTTAAGAGCTTTATAAACCGGCGTTAGCCAGAAAGCTCTTAACTCCTGCTATTTTCAGGCGGCTGGAATCTTGTCGTTAGAGCTCTAACGCTCACTGCAGAAACTACTCTAAATACCAGCGTTAGAAAGATCCCATTGAAAAGATAGGCTACGCAAATGGCGTAGGGGGATCTGCGGTATGGAAAAGTCGCGGCTGAAAAGTGAGCGTTAGACCCTTTAATCACTGACTCCAAATACCAGCGGGCGCCCAAAACCAGCGTTAGGAGCCTCTAACGCTGGTTTTGACGGCTACCGCCGAACTCTAAATCTAGGCCTAAGAATTTAATGGAATTATCAATTTTATTATGCAATATTTAAATATTTACATGGCAATAGTTCAGTGAAAATAAATGGTAGCAATAATTGTGAAAATCTTTTTAAATAACAAATCAGAAACACATTTATGCACAATAAAATAGAGTTGCAAGCAATCTTTATTGTATTATGTGATCTTTGTTTCAGTAGTATTTTTTTTCAGATTTCCGTCTTTAAAATATGAATTCATTCACTTTACTTCATTATAATATATATATAATAAATATACAAAAATGTATTGTTAATACTGACACAATGCTTGTGAAAAGCTGTTGATAATCAAAAATAAATATTACAGAAAAAAAAATGACAAATTTAATTTAAAATATATAGTGGTGCTTGTTTTGTTAGAAAGTAAGATGTATACAGTAAACGCAACATTAATTTTCCGACAACACCATTTCAAAACAGTAAGTGCACATGTTAATAAAGATAGTAATATATGGAAATAATTTAAGGTTAAAACTCTTTGTTGAATCTGATTTAAGTTTTTATTTTAATACAATTAAATTTATACTCAAATTTGAATTTATTTATGTAGGAACTGCATACAGAAATGTACATGGATTTAACCCTTTAGACACTCCCTGACTTTATAACTGACTTGTGTATGGTGATGTTTCCACTAACTTGCGCACTTACTATTGCCAGATACATTAACCCTCTATGTTCCTTATTTTGTTTTTTGAATTGCTGAATTAATTTTTAAAGGATGTGGCCTGTTTACTGTAGGTGTGGCCAGTATTCATGGACAGGATTGCACTGTCTGGGAGCACAAGTGGGTTGTCCATGGGAATGTTGGATAGGATTAAAGGAGTCCTCAGTTTTTTCCAAACTATAAAGGGAAGGGAAAGCTGTAGAATAGACAGAGGATCGTCCCAAAAAATACGGGACAGGTGGACGCTCTATGAATTTAGCCGCCAAAAGTATAAAACACAAAAATTAAGATAAAAGAAAGACTATTGCTCAGTTTTTCACTTGGCCAACCAGAGAGGTCCCCACAAAGAGAAAACTTGTCCACTGGTTAAGTGAGTTGACTTTTTATACCTCAAGAAAATGTCAGCCCTTGATTTACATTTCTTTGTAAACTACTTAAAAATAAAATGTATGTCTTCAGTTATAAAAATGTTTCCTACTTGTTATTTTACACACATTTTTAGAAAAAAAAATATAAAATGCTAAAAGCCCCGAAAGCAAAGGCTGTGTCGCTCCTCTTACAGAAGCTGAACCAGCAGCCACATATGAAAAAGAGAATCTGCTTTTCTGTGAGTATAAGTTTATATATGTTATATTCTTAGTTCATGTCATAGGGTATGCACTTGTGCAACCTTGTTGTACAAATATAGTGGCAGAGTTATCTGTACACCATGCCATCTTGCAACCATATTGTAAAGAGGAATCCATTCACTACTGTCCCTACTGATTGCAGGGCAAGATGGGGCCCTTAGAGATGTGGGCCCAGACTTCTGAGACCCCTGTAGTTATTCCCCTGCCTAAAAGCTTTTATGGGATTCAGTTTTCTAGCTAGGAAAAAAATGATCTTTTAGTATGTTGTTTGTAGTTGATCAGAAAAAGATAGTCTATATAAATTCAAGATTTAAAGTTAGATTGCATTGGGGGATTATAGGGAGATAATAGTGGTGATTACACTTGGTTAGGTCATTTCCAGTCTATTCAAGTTTAACCCCCTATTTAGGCACTATTTGAGACTCATGATAATACAGCCAATCAGAGTCCATTTAATTTGAGTCCTGAATTGAATGAAGGTTTTTAGGCAGCTTGTAACCATGTGGAACAATAAAACAAAACACATGCAACAGTGCATGTGCAATAGTTCCATTAAAGACTGCAAATGTGCATGTGCAATAGTTCCATTAAAGACTGCAAATGTGCATGTGCAATAGTTCCATTAAAGACTGCAAATGTGCATGTGCAATAGTTCCATTAAAGACTGCAAATGTGCATGTGCAATAGTTCCATTAAAGTCTGCAAATGTGCATGTGCAGTTGTTCCATTAAAGTCTGCAAATGTGCATGTGCAATAGTTCCATTAAATACTGCAAATGTGCATGTGCAATAGTTCCATTAAAGACTGCAAATGTGCATGTGCAATAGTTCCATTAAAGACTGCAAATGTGCATGTGCAATTGTTCCATTAAATACTGCAAATGGGCATGTGCAATAGTTCCATTAAATACTGCAAATGGGCATGTGCATTTGCAGTTTTATGTACTTGCTTGGCCCTTATTTTTCCTTTATTTTTTTTACTTGGCTAAATGCTGATTATTGGCTAAATTATTGATCCAAACCAAAAGCCATTCAGAGATAAAATGAATCACTTTATTTAATCACTGCTTGCAATTCAAAGTAAAGACTGAAGGTAATATATTATTGTCTGAATATCACTTCCATGTTCCCTTATGTTTAGTATTTCTCTTGAATAATCTGTGTGGGGGGGGGCCCCGGGGGGGATGAATTAAGTCATACATGATTAGCTTATTCAATTATGAATGGAATATATATATGGGTACATTTTTTTACTTTTTCTTTGGAAAACTATGAATTTTCATAGCTTCTTGTTCGGGAAACTGTATCACACTCAAAACACAATGTCCGCATCCTCCCTAAGCATGGTTGTGGATATAATAATAATATAATGGTAGAGTGAAGTTTGGAATTTGAGCTCTCCAAATGCAACCCTGACTGGTTACTCTTAACCAATCAGAATTGCTTCAAAAAACAATGTAAACAGAAACAAAACAAAGACTGGACCAAACCAACAGCAAGGGAAAATACTGAGAGCTATCATGTTCTTGTGGTGGGAATAATATGAAGATAGACTACACTGGAACACAGATATTTGAATCTAGAGACTAGAGGGTGGTCCGTATAGATGTTAGACGATATACCACATGGTCTTGTAGGTACTCTCTTACATCTTGATGGTGATTCCTGTAGGGGGCTGGACAGTCTACACCTGAATGTTTATTGTTTAAAAAGATAGATAATCCCTTTATTACACATTCCCCGGTTTTGCATAACCAATACTGTTATATTAATATATATTTTACCTCTGTAATTATCTTATATCTAAGCCTCTGCAGACTGCCCCCTTATCTCAGTGCTTTTGACAGACATGCAGTTTAGCCAATCAGTGCAGACTCCTAGATAACTCCACAGGAGTGAGCGCGGTGTACTGTCTAACTGTGGCGGTTTTCAATGGTTTAGAAATCTGTTTGAGCCTACCTAGGTTTAGCTTTTCAAAAATACCACCAAGGGAGCAAAGCAAATTTGATGATAAAAGTGAAATGGAAAGTTGTTTAAAATTACGTCCTATCTGAATCATGAATGTTAATTTTGATTAGACTGTCCCTTTAAGGTGGGGTTGTATAGTGGTTCCGAGTGGTGACTGCAGGATTACAATAGCCCCAATGTGAACGTCCTGTGAAGGATCATTTGTGTTTGTATTGACTGTTAGTCTGCGTTGTTACTGATATAAGCACTTTATATTGGGTCATACCAAGAGTAATGCAAAAGAGGTTTGTACAGGAATTGGTATTGGCTGTTAATAACAGCAAACAAGATTAAGATACATATGCTGCTACTATTATTTTGCAGCTACTCTATAAATACTTTTTAATTTTGAGCTGTCGCCATACAACTGTTGACCATTTAATTGACAATTGGGGTTTGAATAGATGCATTTTCCTATTGGCAGCAACATTGTGTCATTATATAGCGATGTTGACATTATCAATTGCAGCTCACGTATGATTTATCCATAGATTGGCCTATTTTTCCCTTTCAAATATATGTATTTATATATCACGGCAGACAAATATATTAATTTATAGTGTCATCCTTATGAAAAATTTTAAAGTGTAAATCCTAGATTCCAATTAAAGGGAGAGTAAAGTCAAAATTAAACTTAAATTGACTTAATAGAACAAGAAATTGTAAACATTTCTTAAATGTACTTCCATTTTCAATTTTGCTTCGTTTTCTTGGTAACCTTTGTTAAAGAGTAATCCTAGGTGAGCTCATGAGCGTGCACGTGTCTTTAATCATCTGGCAGCAGGGTTTGCAACATTGTTTATTGTTATGCAGAGTCACAAACACTGATGCCATAGTCTGCTACAGACACTTGCACGCTCCTAAGCTCCCATTAGCCTACCTAGGTTTACTCTTCAACAAAGAATTACAAAAGATCTACGCAAATTTGCTCATAGAAGTGAATTGGAAAGTTATTTACAATTGCATGCTCTACCTTAATCATGAAAGTTTAAAGGGACAGTCTGCACCAGAACTTTTATTGTTTTAAAAGATAGATAATCCCTTTATTACCCATTCCCTAGTTTTGCACAACCAACACAGTTATATTAATATACTTTTTACCTCTGTGATTACCTTGTATCTAAGCCTCTGCAAACTGCCCCCTTATTTCAGTTCTTTTGACAGACTTGCATTTTAGCCAATCAGTGCTGACTCCTAGGTAACACAGTGTTATCTATATGACGCACATGAACTAACATCCTCTAGTGGTGAAAAACTGTCAAAATGCATTCAGATAAGAGGCGGCGTTCAAGATCTAACAATGTTTATCAATTTCTTGCACACCTCACAAATTTGAATCCTATTTCCCTTGATGGATGTTCTCTTGAGATGTAATTTACTACAAACCATAAATCTAGTAATGCTGACAAGTCTTTACATAGATCATTATTAGTAAAATACAAAACAAAAAAAATGCAACTGAATTCTGAATCTAAGCATTTTCATAAACCTTGATTAGTTTTGCATACAGTACATTACAAAAAATACAAATACATAATATAACAGTGAGTTTGATCAAAAAACACAGGAGAAAGATTACAATATATATATTTTAAAAAGCTTTGGTACAAAAAATATTTACAATATAAGGTTCAGTAGTTGATTGATGTTATATTATACAAACATTTCCCAACTTCACTCGTGTTCACAAATCACAAATATCAATTTCTGCTGATAATTAATAGAAACTGTGGAGCACAAAATCCACAGCTTACCTATTAGTGCATCATTGAAATTTCTTTGACTTAAAGGGACATGAAACCCAAAATTTTTCTTTCATGATTCAGATAGAGAATACGATTTTAAACAACTTTCCAATTTACTTCTATTATTTAATTTGCTTCATTCTCTTGTTATTCTTTGCTAAATGTTAATCTATGAAAGCTCAGGAGCAGCAGAGAATCTAGATTCTAGCTGCTGATTGGTCGCTGCATATATATACCGATCGTCATTGGCTCCCCCATGTGTTTAGTTAGAAACCAGTAGTGCATTGCTGCTCCTTCAACAAATGATACCAAGAGAATAAAACAAATTGAATAATAGAAGTCAATTAAAAAGTTGTTTAAAATTGTATTCTTTATCTGAATCATACAATATTTTTTGGGGGGTTTCATGTCCCTTTAAAGGGACAAGAAATACATTTTTTTCTTTCATGATTAAGATAGAACATACAATTTTAAAACAACTTCCAATTTACTTAAATGATCAATTTTTCTTCATTCTCTTGGTAACCCTTATTGAAGGAACAGCAATGCATTGCTGGGAGATAGCTGAACACATATGTAAGCCAATGACAAGAGTTATCTATGTTCAGCCACCAATCAGCAGCTAGCTCCTAGCTCCAGAGCCTTTCTATGTATTCTTTTCAACAAAGGATACCAAGAGAACTAAGCAAATTAGACCATAGAAGTAAAATTGTTTAAAATTGTATGCTCTACTAGAATCATGAAAGAAACATTTTGGGTTTCATGTCCCTTTAAAATAAGGCTGTCTTCAAAGTAATAATGAGACCATATACCAAATGGGAAGGATAGGAAAGTAGTCTGAAATACTAGGTGAGGTCAAACTATATGGCTTAAAACCACTCAACAACAAATATATTAAAAGAGGTGTTTAAGGTTTTTGTTCTGAATTGATGTATTTAGATTTAAAGAGATATAACAACTGTATTTGAAATGCACAGCAGGGTTCAGAAATTTAAAGGGACGCTAAACACCTTGTAATTACCAAAACACTTCTGTTGTATTGCTATAGAATAACATATGGGACAAATTTTAACATTTAAGAAAAACACCTTGTTTGCTGTAATTGTTTTTCAATAGCTAAACTCTTCCCACTTTCTGCTTTATTTCAAGGAGCTAATCCAGTCTTATTACAGAAGCAGACAAGGCTAGCCACTGTCATGATGTTAGTATACACTGCATTATTTAGCATTTGATGTGATGTGGCCAATAATAGACTGGTATGTTGCAGGGTTAGCCTGGAGATGCCTGTGGTGCATTTACAGTTCTGAAAATTTGAAAAATCAATATTTTCAAAGTTAAACTTCATAAAAGGGGGGCAAAATAAAGAACAAAAGTATATTGTAAAGTTGTTTTCTACACATAATGAAACACTATATATTACAATCTCAAAATGTTTACTGTTACTTTAAAGTCACTCCAATCCATATGAAAATTGAATTGGCTTCTAAACTCCACCCATACTTTGTATTGAAAGAATTTGACAGTGTATTAAATTCCTTGCGAAAACACTTTTCAAGCATAATTTTTGGTCTTTTCAACAGCCCTGACTTCTTGAAAATACATTGTAGCATGTTTCAAACAACGCATCCTGGCTGTTTGCAGAGCAATGCACTACTGGGACCTAGCTACACCTATCTGGTTAGCCAATGGCAACAGGCATATGGGATTAGCAACCAATAACCAACTAGCTCCCAGCAGTGACTTGCTGTTAAGCCTATCTAAGTATTGTTTTCAGCAAAGAATACCAAGAAATCAAATTGACGCAATACACAGCACTGCTTGCTCTCTATGATGTTGTGGTATTTGAATGCTAATGCACATGCTGCTGAAATAGTATTATCTAGAATTTGCTAGAAGCATTTTTAGTGATTGAAGTCAATTGGAGAAATAATTATATTCTAAATTGAAATGCAAATTTATTTTACAATGTACTTCCATTATCTAATTTGCTTTGTTCCCTGGGTATCCTTTGTTTACAGTTGTGTATTGCTCAGGAGCAGCAATGCACAACTGTAAGCTAGCTGTTGATTGGTAGCTGCACATATATGCCTCTTGTCGTTGGCTTACCAGATGTGTTCAGCTAGCTAGCTCCCAATAGTGCATTGTTGCTCTTTCAACAAAGTATACTAAGAGAGTTGTTTAAATTATATGCTCTATCTGAATCATGAAAGAAAAAAAATCTGGGTTTTATGTTCTCCTTTACTGATGGGAGTAATTTGTCTACATCAGAACAAAGTTTGATGTAAACAAATTGAAATCACGCGATTGTTCATGCGATCATGTGATTTCAATTATGGGATCGGGTCAGGGGGGAGTTTCTATAAAGCTAGGCAAGCACTCCAGGCCGCGATCCCATTCAGGAAGCGCCTTTGGCTTTAGTACAGCCAAACGGCTAGGACATTCCATACGGTCCTAACAGCGCTAAAGACCAACACAGTTAGGACAGTAAGGAACGTCCTAACGGCAGAAAGGGGTTTAGTATAGAAACTTTCAGTACAGGTAGGGAAACCACAGACAAAATCAGCTATTTCAAATGATGATATAAAGGTAAAGGATCAATTTGTAAACAATTCAATATTCTCCAGCTGGTAAAATGGATCATTGGGAACAAACTTAAAGGGGAGAAAATGTATTTATGTCAGCACGTCTAATAGACTGGAATCCAATCACCTGAGTTGCATACAAACATTTTGCAGAGCTTACTCTAATGAAGAAGAATGGGCTTCATAATTATAATATCTATTTTGTTATGTACATGTGCTTGCCACAAATAAGTTTTGTTCCCATTTGTATGCGACTAGAAAATAGAACCATAACTGCAATTGTAAAATATAGTATTACAACTTCATTTGCACTTTTGCTACCGTACAAAAGTCTGAGATATAAATTGCACCAGTAATGAAGATAAACAGTCCCCTTTATATTATGGCTTTAAACATTTGAAAACAATCTTTTAAATCAAAACAAATGTATTAAACAAGCAGAAACATGTATTTCATAATGATAGACTGAATCATGTATGGGTCAAATAAATGTAGGTACGTGTAATGTAGAATGAATACAACATTGTTGTAGATATTAATGAATCATGTTTTTTCCAGCAATGTTTACTGGATGCAAAATAAAGCTAAACACAATGTGTATATTTATTGGTGACGTTTTGAGGAACAACCTTCCCCTTCCTCAGACATCTTAAACTGTGAGAATTAGGCGTTTAAATACCCATAAACCCCACCCCCAATCACTTTTATTTCTCACTAGTGTTAGGAAGCGTGTTTAGAATCTTGCTTTAAATGGTGTTTGTAATATATCATTATTACTTGGATCTGATCGGATGGATAGCGAATTATGGTTTACTGATGGTTGCTGATGTGCAGCGGTTTATTTGACGGAACATACAAAATAAGCGATCAAGAAAATTACATACACTATTTAAGGCAAGATTCTAAACACGCTTCTTAACGCTAATGGTCGAAATTGGGTTTATTAAGCTGATACCTTTTATAACGTTAATGTAGAGATGATGATATGAGTATTAATGGTTTGCTAGTTGGAAACGACCTGTTGGGTGTGATGTGGATTCAAATAACCAATTATGAGTGTGCTAGTCGAGCTATGCAAAGGTATGACGTCAGTCTGTCAAACTAAGGCCATCAGTAAGTCTATTGATTTTTCTATGATACAACTGACTGAGTTCATGGGGTAGATGAATGTCTACACATTAGTTCACACTATTATTGCACATAATTACATCACTGATTATAAGTTGGAATTAAGGTTTTTGCACACAGTGTAATATGATTTTGCACATGGTCTATCTTTATTGGTTTCAAGGAGGGGGAGGGTTTTTCAAGCATATTTAAGTGAGGATTTTTACACTGTTTGTTTGTCTGAAGAAGGGATAGTTTTTATTCCGAAACGTCACATCAATAAATAAGATTTGTTTCACAGTCGACTCAAGACCAGTGAGTGCTTAATGGGGACTTATTGTGTTAAATATTGGCAAAGCACCCTGGCAGTTGGTGACAGGTGGTGAGAGTGCAACTATATTACACTTATATATATCTATATGTGTGTATATATATATATGTGCGTGTGTATGTGTATATATATATATATATATATATATATATATATATATATACAGGGAGTGCAGAATTATTAGGCAAATGAGTATTTTGACCACATCATCCTCTTTATGCATGTTGTCTTACTCCAAGCTGTATAGGCTCGAAAGCCTACTACCAATTAAGCATATTAGGTGATGTGCATCTCTGTAATGAGAAGGGGTGTGGTCTAATGACATCAACACCCTATATCAGGTGTGCATTATTATTAGGCAACTTCCTTTCCTTTGGCAAAATGGGTCAAAAGAAGGACTTGACAGGCTCAGAAAAGTCAAAAATAGTGAGATATCTTGCAGAGGGATGCAGCACTCTTAAAATGGCAAAGCTTCTGAAGCGTGATCATCGAACAATCAAGCGTTTCATTCAAAATAGTCAACAGGGTCACAAGAAGCGTGTGGAAAAACCAAGGCGCAAAATAACTGCCCATGAACTGAGAAAAGTCAAGCGTGCAGCTGCCAAGATGCCACTTGCCACCAGTTTGGCCATATTTCAGAGCTGCAACATCACTGGAGTGCCCAAAAGCACAAGGTGTGCAATACTCAGAGACATGGCCAAGGTAAGAAAGGCTGAAAGACGACCACCACTGAACAAGACACACAAGCTGAAACGTCAAGACTGGGCCAAGAAATATCTCAAGACTGATTTTTCTAAGGTTTTATGGACTGATGAAATGAGAGTGAGTCTTGATGGGCCAGATGGATGGGCCCGTGGCTGGATTGGTAAAGGGCAGAGAGCTCCAGTCCGACTCAGACGCCAGCAAGGTGGAGGTGGAGTACTGGTTTGGGCTGGTATCATCAAAGATGAGCTTGTGGGGCCTTTTCGGGTTGAGGATGGAGTCAAGCTCAACTCCCAGTCCTACTGCCAGTTTCTGGAAGACACCTTCTTCAAGCAGTGGTACAGGAAGAAGTCTGCATCCTTCAAGAAAAACATGATTTTCATGCAAGACAATGCTCCATCACACGCGTCCAAGTACTCCACAGCGTGGCTGGCAAGAAAAGGGTATAAAAGAAGAAAATCTAATGGCATGGCCTCCTTGTTCACCTGATCTGAACCCCATTGAGAACCTGTGGTCCATCATCAAATGTGAGATTTACAAGGAGGGAAAACAGTACACCTCTCTGAACAGTGTCTGGGAGGCTGTGGTTGCTGCTGCACGCAATGTTGATGGTGAACAGATCAAAACACTGACAGAATCCATGGATGGCAGGCTTTTGAGTGTCCTTGCAAAGAAAGGTGGCTATATTGGTCACTGATTTGTTTTTGTTTTGTTTTTGAATGTCAGAAATGTATATTTGTGAATGTTGAGATGTTATATTGGTTTCACTGGTAAAAATAAATAATTGAAATGGGTATATATTTGTTTTTTGTTAAGTTGCCTAATAATTATGCACAATAATAGTCACCTGCACACACAGATATCCCCCTAAAATAGCTCAAACTAAAAACTACTTCCAAAAATATTCAGCTTTGATATTAATGAGTTTTTTGGGTTCATTGAGAACATGGTTGTTGTTCAATAATAAAATTAATCGTCAAAAATACAACTTGCCTAATAATTCTGCACTCCCTTTATATGTGTGTGTGTGTGTGTATATGTGTGTATATATAATATATATATATATATATATATATATATATAGTCAAAAAAAAAGACAAGAATCCAATCTTAAATTCACCTGGGGTGCAACAGAAAAATTGCATAACGGTAAAAGAGAGTGCACTCACCAGGATCTTTTCATCTAAAGAATAAAATAGATGAAAAAGTCTCTTTTACTGTTTTATATATATATATATATATATATATAAACACTTTTAAAAGCAAAAGATTCACCATAAACAAAATTTTAAACAAATGATATCAGAGATAGAAAATATAAAATTTACACCTTTCATAAGCAGATAAAGGAGGTATAATATCTGTATATATCTGGGACAGTAGCGGCACCCATGAATTGTAGCTGATTAACAAACTTGAGACGTCTTTCGATGCTTTTTTATAAATGTTGGCTATTGAATAATACTTGTAAACTATCAGTAATGTTTATTGTAGAAAAATATAAAAGTGCTTGATGATGAGTCACACCAGTGATCCCGCCTGGCTTTGGGCTGGCACCATTACTGGCACTGCCCCCATTCTCACAAGATTGGATGGTGTCACTCCAGATGTTATATGAAGTTCTTTTCTTGGAGGCTGATGTTCCATTCCATTTGTTTTCTGCAGTGTGTTTCTATTGGCTGGCATTGCAGTGTTGTAAAAGTTACCGTTCTGGGGTGGCATATAGGTTGGTAATGTCTGGCTGGACAAGCTTGGTGATGGCGTTGTTACTCCGCTTGCATTGTGCGCATAGTTAGGCTTAAAGCCCACGTTACTTCCTGCTGCAGTAATTACAGAGCCTGTTTCAGAAGGAGATTTGGATGCGTATGATTTGTGTTCCCTGTTTGTGTTCACAGATGATAACGTGCCATTTTTGAAAACTATATCTGATCCGTTGCCTTTTGCCCACGTAAGAGTTTTTGGAGCTTGAGCATCCTCTCTGTAAAACAAAAATAAATGATAAATAAATCATAGAGTATTAAATCCTACTTTCACGTGTTTGCAGTCACAATTTACTTCTTGTGCATAGAGATCATATTGGCTTGATATTATATAAAAAAAACACTAAATCTTCCTAAATTGTATCAGAAAACTCACCTAAAATCTTTAGATAAAGAGAGATCAGACCAAAACTAAAATGCACATGAATGTATTTTAATTTTGATTTGAAGTAATTTTGCTCAGTCATGTTTACTGTGCATGGTACAAATATACTCCAGCCTGCCCCCTAAGATCCAACAATGTATCTGCTTCTTACACCTACCATCACCTCTTCCCATGCTAGACTGCAGGACTTCTCTTGTGCGGCACCAACCCACTGGAACGCACTTCCTTGCGCTGTCAGACTTTCCCCTATTCTGCCTTATTTAAAATGCTCCCTAAAGACATTTTTTGTTCGGGACAGCTTATCCCCCAACTCAGTAATAAATTAATTCCTCTTACCTAATAATTGCCCTTAACTAAATCTGTTTTATCATCATTCTCACTTTGAAAACCTCACCTCCTGTTTCTCACCCTTCTACCCTTCTAAATTGACATAAATAGGGCCCTCAATTCCTCCTGTATTTCTGAAATTGTGTCTCATACCAGCATTGCATCATTATTTTACTTATATCAGTTGTACCCATGGACAGCGCTTTATAAATAGTATAAAAATAAAATAAAAATATATATGTATGTCCAGGGCACCTTAATTCAGAGACAGTCTGCCTGGTCAAAAAGCAAATATTGTGGTAGATATCTGTCAGGGATGTCACTAACTGAGTCATTGCCAACACAATATATACTCTCTGAGAAGTCATGTTATTGAACGCAGGTGCACAAGGCTTTTTTCCAAAAAACAATTCTTTTTAAAACTGAAATACATTGATGTACATATCAATTATGGGGTCCTTTAAATCTGTTTTAGAAAATTAATCTTAACAGGATATCCCTACCAGCTTTAACTTACAGTGAGTTTTTTTTCCTTGTAAATAGTCCCTGAATTATGTATTAAATATTACTTTATTTATACTTTATTTATATTTACAATGGCCCAAATTGCAAGCCATCAGAACTTCCATGTGAAATGCCTTGTATGACTTTTTGCAGGGGTTTCGTATTCAAAGGTTTTGAAACCAATAAAAAAAACAGTCGGTTAGATTACGAGTTGTGCGTTAGGGTTAAAAAGCAGGGTTAAGAGGTCCTAACGCTGCTTTTTAACGTCCGCTGGTATTACGAGTCTTGCAGGGACAGGTGTACCGCTCACTTTTTTTGCCAGACTCGGAAGTACCGCAAATCCACTTACGTCAATTGCGTATCCTATATTTTCAATGGGACTTGCATAGTGCCGGTATTACGAGTCTGACCAAAAGTGAGAGGTAGACCCTCTCCTGTCAAGACTGGTACCGCATTTTAAAGTCAGTAGTTAAGAGTTTTACACTACAACGCCGTAGCATAAAACTCTTAACTAAAGTGTTACAAAGTACACTAACACCCATAAACTACCTATTAACCCCTAAACCGAGGCCCCCCCCACATTGCAAACAATAAAATAAATATTTTAACCCCTAATCTGCTGAACCGGACATCGCCACCACTATAATAAATATATTAACCCCTAAACCACCGCACTCCTGCATCTCAAACACTAGTTAAATATTATTAACCCCTAATCTGCCGGCCCTAACATTGCCGACACCTACCTACATTTATTAACCCCTAATCTGCCGCCCCCAACGTCTCCGCCACTATAATAGTTATTAACCCCTAAACCTAAGTCTAACCCTAACACCCCCTAACTTAAATATAATTTAAATAAATCTAAATAAAATTACTACAATTAACTAAATTATTCCTATTTAAAACTAAATACTTACCTATAAAATAAACCCTAAACTAGCTACAATATAACTAATAGTTACATTGTAGCTATCTTATGGTTTATTTTACAGGCAATTTTGTATTTATTTTAACTAGGTACAATAGTTACTAAATAGTTATTAACTATTTAATAACTACCTAGTTAAAATAAAGACAAATTTCCCTGTAAAATAAAACCTAACCTAAGTTACAATTACACCTAACACTACACTATAATTAAATAAATTAACTAAATTAAATACAATTAATTACAATTAAATAAAATTATCTAAAGTACGAGAAAAACCAAACACTAAATTACAGAAAATAATAAAATAATTACAAGATTTTTAAACTAGTTACACCTACTCTAATCCCCCTAACAAAATAAAAAAGCCCACCAAAATAAAAAAAGCCCTACCCGGGGGCGGAGCCAACTGCCAAAGCAATAAGACGTGCCATTACTAAGCTCCTGAAGCCTGATTACTAAAATATTTATTTCAGATGGTCTAAAAGCCTATATATATTTATATTCTTATATATTCTTCTTCGCATAACACCAGGACATGGACTTTATACTTTGGGTCTAAGATAAACCTTCATGGATGCCAGCTGAAAACGTTGCAGTGAGTCCAACATTTTCTCTGATTTGCCAGACATCCGCTCGACGGACTAGCCCACTCCCCGGCTCCCCATCTAGCCGAGTAACAGCACCTCTGAAATACTCAAAATGGAGGAGTTTTCAACATGCCTTATTTCTCTACTGGAAGGGCTGAGTGGTAAAGCCGATATACACTTTCACGGCTTACAGACTACCATTAAAGAACTGCGACACCAGGATGGCGTCTCTCCCTTAAACTCCTATGACAGATATGAGGCAACCCCAGTGGAAGCCCTGTTGCCTGCTCTACACTTCCATCAACAAATGCAAGAAGAGCAGTCCGGACGAGTTTCAACAGACATCTTCACAGAGACAGCAAGCCGTAACCCGATACAGCCACGCTATGATGATCCGTTACACATGACGGCTGTAATATCAGAGTCAACAGGATCCACCACAACCATTGCAGGGCACCACCTCCAGCTCTTTCTCTCTTCCTACCTGCGTTCCCAAATAGCCCTAATGCCTAACACCTTCAAGATTCTGGGGGATGTAGGCGACTACTGCGGGCAATTTGTAGAGAACTTCTACATTTCACATAAGGCATTTACCGCATGGGGGAGAAGAGACCGGACTGCCGATTTATCTTATATTCACGAACAGAGTACCCCGCATCATTCCCTCTCGCAGATGTTCCACTCCACTAACGAAGTCCACCCAGAGACCTGCCGGGGTCCCCAAAATGAGGATAAAGTTGGAGTGGGTTAGAGAGGATACTTATACATCCTCAAAGATCTTCCCTCTGGCTCCCAGGAACTTAAGTGTATATCCATGACTGAGACTGTCTCTTATAATTGAAGTTTGTTGTTAATACTTCATCTTAATCGTTTCATAGGTATATATTATGTGTCCCTGATCAGACTTCTTGACATTTTAGCTAATGTTTAGACAGGCTGAATACGGTTGATCAGTTTTTCATTTTTTTTTTCCTGTTTCCCTTTTCCTTTCAAAGCTAAAGTTACTTGGTTTGAGTTACTATGATGTTATTACTACTGAACATAAGAGTTTTATACCTCTTTGTTCCTGAGAGTTGGTGTAGGGGTTAGATTATATTCATAACCTGATCATTTACACATCCTTGACCCCAAATGTCCATGTGCCCATAAGTCTGCTAAGACGTACAAAGCTTATTCTAAATTTAAGTCTTTCCCATATTCCCCCTCCTAAGCTTACATTCTACCTCAAAAATGTTTTCTCTATGTGCCAGTTCTGTCACTCATAGTAAATATATGTGCAGTAATGTAATACAGCTACTCACTAGCTTTATACCACATCATATTATACTTGCTCTTATTCTAATATTATTGCTTCACACCATTAGAGCTTTTCTAGATAAGACTTATTTAGATACACATATATGTAAGCTCCTGCATATGTTGGTTCCTAAAGTTTATATATCTTATATGTGAGTGAATTTAATGAGCTAGGTAGCACTCAGCTTTACTTAGGTTTATATCCTCATGCAAAGCAGATTGTAGGAGATAGTACTTATTAGCCCAACCCTAGTTAGATGGCGCAAACTATCGCAGTATGTTTAAAGCTTATATTATGTGCGTCTGTTTAACCATGTATATCTATGACACACCAATAATCTATATAGTCACGGTGGAAAGCATATCTAGATATTTTATTACTAAAATTGAGCCTCAATATCATTGTTCGAAAGTTATTTGAGTATTGAAATGTCTATGCGTATGGTTGTTATACCTCTGTTATCCAAAACCCCTACTGCTATATATAGATCACATCAGATGGTTGAGACCGGACCAGACATGTTAACCCCATTATTTCTATTCCTGTAGCTTTTTATGTTTATTTATCTCCTTTCTCTCTATCCCCGCCTGTATCATGTTCATACCACTAGGTTAGAGATGAGGTTATGTAACTTGGAAATTTTTGATTGTCAGCTTTTGGCTATATTCAGTCAGATATTCTACATTGCGCCTGCCTAGTGCGTACACATAAATGACAACCCTACTGCTTAGAAATATTACCATACTTATGTCTATGACTATCATATAAATAGAGGTTACTGCACAATGTGGTTATGTAAGTATATTCTCCAAGGCTTGCTTTTATAGTCTATACTGGTTTAGAGAATAACTAGCTATTATTTCTTGAAAAGTCTGTACTCCTCTCTTTTTCTTACAGTTTATTTTATCATGTGATGTTAGTATTTGCTCTATTATTTTGTGATGTATTAGATATATGGGGTAAGTAGATTATATCGCTCCAGTGTAGCTCTCATTCTGATGTCTCCTTTATGTACCATAAATGAGGAGCCAATTACATACTCTCATTATCCTTGCATTGGCTTTAGTTGCAAGGTGCTCTTATATTTCAGCAGAGGTTTTGTATTAGGACCTAACCTAGAGTACATTATATATGCTAACTCAGAGGGATTAAGCTTAACTTCTCATGGTTGACCAGCAACCTATTTATACTCCCATCCCTCAATGACTGACATGCAGCTATGTCTAAATTTGTTTCCTTATACATACTAACTGGCTCCGCCCTCCCCCCCTACTCTATTTTGAGCGTCTCTCGCCCGCTGCATCCCCCTTCCCCATAAAACTATAGAGCTACCTCCTCCCTAGCCCTAATTTTTATTGAACAGATACCCTAATTTTCTTTTTATTTAGTTAGGAGAGGACCATTTTTGCTTATATTATTTTTATGATACTCTACAATAAAACTGAAGTCTAGCTATAAGTTTGCCCACAATTTATAGTAACACTAGGGTTATTTGAATGCTTTGCTCTTCTAATTGTGCTGTATATACAGTTATCTGTGAATGTTTAGGGGCATACCCTTTGTTTATTGTATTTGTTTTTGACTTCAATAAAAATTATTTTAAAAAAAAAAAAGCCCTACCCTACCCTAAATTACAAATAGCCCGTAAAAGGGCCTTTTGCGGGGCATTGCCCCAAAGTAATCAGCTCTTTTACCTGTAAAAAAAAGTACAAATACCCCCCCAACATTAAAACCCACCACCCACACAACCAACCCTACTCTAAAACCCACCCAATCCCCCCTTAAAAAAACCTAACACTAACCCCTTGAAGATCACCCTACCGTGAGACATCTTCACCCAACCGGGCAGAAGTCTTCATCCAACCGAGCAGAAGTCTTCATCCAGACGGCATCTTCTATCTTCATCCATCTGGCACGGAGCGGGTCCATCTTCAAGACATCCAACGCGGAGCATCCTCTTCTAACAACGGCCGACGACTGAATGAAGGTTCCTTTAAATGACGTCATCCAAGATGGCGTCCCTTCAATTCCGATTGGCTGATAGAATTCTATCAGCCAATCGGAATTAAGGTAGAAAAAATCCTATTGGCTGATGCAATCAGCCAATAGGATTGAAGTTCAATCCTATTGGCTGATCCAATCAGCCAATAGGATTGAGCTGGCATTCTATTGGCTGTTCCAATCAACCAATAGAATGCCAGTTAAATCCTATTGGCTGATTGCATCGGCCAATAGGATTTTTTCTACCTTAATTCCGATTGGCTGATAGAATTCTATTAGCCAATCGGAATTGAAGGGACGCCATCTTGGATGACGTCATTTAAAGGAACCTTCAAAGTTAACCAATTTGTCTTCAAGCAGGAATGTAATTAGGGTGTAGACTCATGAACTAAAGTTGGACATCACAGATTGTTCTTTTTATAAAAAATAGAAAAGCAAAGAATATGCAGAATATCTAATATACTTACTTAATGTCATTTTCCATTTCATCTTGTGAGTCCTTCTTTTTGCATCTGTAGAAATAAAACAGAACACCCACCAGGATTGCCAGACAGAATACTCCAACAATGGATCCCACAACTGCTCCAACAATTACTGCTGTCCTAGAAACTGAAACATAAACCACATGTCAATTGATCTTAGATAATCCTTAAAAGACAAGAGGGTAATTCACAACATGGCTTCATATCAAACCTGCTATAGAGATGCACTATGTTGAGAGTAAGGGGCCGATATATCAAAGTGCAGCAGACATGATCCACTGTAGCGGATCATGTCCACCGCACATCGATAAATGCCGACAGCATACGCTGTCGGCATTTATTATTGCACAAGCATTTCACTAGAAATACTTGTGAAATGCCGCCCCCTGCAGTATCGCGGCCAATCAGCCGCTAGCAGGGGGTGTCAATCAACCCGATCGTATGCTAACTGGCAGATTGCTGTCCGCCGCCTCAGAGGTAGCTGACAAGTTAAGGAGCAGAGGTCTTAAGACCACTGCTTCTTAACTCCTGTTTCGGGCGAACCTGAAGGCTCATGCAGTAACAGGTGTATACGGCCCCATTTGGGCCATGATAAATCGGCCTCTAAGAGCCTAGAAAATGAATGCAGGGCATGGAAACAGAAGCTCTGTGCATCTAACAATTATAGTTCTCTGTCAAATGCTTTTAAACACACAAAAGTATGGATGGAACAAAGGAATCTTCTACAAGCATACTCTACGAGAGTGGAAAACAATATGGGACTTGCCTTATTTACTAAAGGCATTGTAATATGAATTGACAATGGTCAGATTCAATTAATACTGTTTAACTATGTATAGTAGCTTGTGTGAGACATCCCTATGTCTATATCTAACAACAACAGACAGAGATATTGATTATTCTATAAAGTAATAATATCTTATTAGGTCACACAATGGAACACTTTATATAGCTATGAGGTTATGGTATTGTTAAAAAAACTAAATACAAATTTTGCGCAAATGGCAATGTCTTGGTAGCTTTAGGGTCCACTGCAAACCTAATGGTAATATATCTGGCTGTTGTCTAGGAAATTCGGGGTAAACTGTTAATTGTCCGTGACTTTTTTGATGACTTATTTGAAAATTGCTTCTTTAGATAACATTTTAATTTTTTTACATTTGTTAACAAAATATGTCTACCACGTGAAAATGGTAATTGGATATCAGTTTAAAAGAGAATTTAATTTAAAGGGATATGATTTTTTTTCTTTTCTTATTCAGACAGCATACAATTGAAAAAGTTTCGAATTTACTTCTATTAACAAATGTGTTTAGTTCCCATGGTATTCTTTGGTGAAGAGATACCTAGGTTGGTGTCTGGAGCACTACATGAAAGGAAACAGTGCTGCCATCTAGTTTGTAGATGAATAACATTCTTGAAAAACTGCTGCCATATAGTGATCCAAACACAGTTACACTCCTAAATTTACATCCCTGATATTCAACAAAAGATATTAATAGATCAAAGAAACATTTGATAATAGAAGAAAATTAGAAAGGTTTCTAAAATGCAATGCTCTTCCTGAATCATGATAAGAAATATTTTGGGTATTGAGTCCCTTTAAAGGGACATGATAATAATTTTTGTAATTGTTTTGAATAAAAAGGTGTACAAGTTTTAAATAAATGAACTTTTTATGTTGGAATTGTTTCAGTTAGCAACAGGACTCATTCGTACATAATCATGCACTACTGTAAGTCTCACTTTAAATTCAAACCATAACATAGCAGTTTTCTTACATGTTTAATAACAGTTAAGGGGCCGAATGGCCCCAATCGCCCTGTTTCCGCGCAAGCTTTCAGGCTCACTGGAAATGGGAGTTAAGCCTTAAGACAGCTGCTACTTAACTCGTCCGCTACCTCTCAGGCTGCGGACATCAATCCGCCTGATCTCATACGAACGGGTTGATTGACACCCCCTGCTAGATTGGCCGCGAATCTGAAGGTGGCGGCATTGCACAAGCAGTTCACCAGAACTGCTTCTGTAATGTTAAATGCCGACAGCATATGCTGTCGGCATTCAGTGATGTCTGGCAGACATTATCCATTACAGCGGATCATGTCCGCCAGACATTGATAAATCGGCCCCTGTATCTATATTATATATGAAAATTTTTGAGAACTATGTCACCTAAAACAGAGATGAATTATTAAACATTCTTGCAAAGAACATACTAAAGTGAATAGTCATATGAGCTGAAAAAAATATATTTTTCAATTTACATTTAGAACAGATTGCTATTATTTTTTAATTCATTTCACAATTATTTTTTTAGCAATACATAAGCAAAACAATGCAAATGTTTGTTAGATATATTTCCTTCAACAAGATACAGTTTTCAATTATGTGTGTAACACCTGTACTTTTAAATCAATGTCCCCACAAAATATATTTCTTTTTTCTATTTTTATTTATATGTCATTTGTATTGTATCAACAGGAAGAATGTCTGAAGCTGTATTTTTCTTTGAAAGAGAGAACAACTGATAAACTGCTGCCCCCTAATGGCAATAATCTAGAAGTATATAATCAAGTATTAAAGATTAATTCTCAAACTGTCCAGCAAGTTTAACTCCAAGATTAAACTGAATGTAAACAATATACAGAGTGTGCCACTCTATCTGAGTGTCAGACAAATGCAAAAATTATATTTGGTATTCCTAAAATCGTTAAAGGGAAAGTATAGTAAAAGTTAAACATCCATGCTTCAGATAGAGCATGCAATTTTAAGCAACTTTCTAATTTACTCCTATTACCAATTTTTCTTTGTTCTCTTGCTATCTTTATTTTAAAAAGCCGTAATGTAATCTTAGAAGCCGGCCCATTTTTGGGTAGTTAAAACTTATCTCAGCTTTAATATAAAAACCATACCTAAAATGCATAAACGTAACTATTTAAATACATATAATTAAATATTTAAAACAATTTGATTACCTATGCAATGTGCAGAATATGTATTTAAAAATCCAAAAAATGCTAAAACTTTAAACTTAAAAATATATATAGGGGGAATTTGTCTGTTTCACCTTACATTTTAATTCATATAGATATGTCCATAAAATCATTAGCAAACAATATTTAATCTATAAATACATATATATATAAAAAATCAATCGATATTTCCTATGTATACTTAACTCTTACTCAAAAAGTATCTTAGATCTAATTTAACACTTTGCTTAAAAAGCAATGTGAAAACAGAAGGATTGGTTACAAATGAGATCAACTGGTTTTTTTATGTGTGGGAGAAAAAACTGTTTGAGTTGTCTACATATAGATAAAGATCATTCAGGATTTAGATCCTTAAGAGACAATAGAATGTATCCAATCAAAGAATGTATAAACTATAAAAGTACACATGTTGTGTACCATCTCTCTTGTCCGTGCAGGAAGATTTACATAGGTAGGACCAAGAGGAGTTTCAAGACCCGCCTAAGAGAGCATCTGGTCAACATAGAAAAAGGGGTCTTGACCCATGGGGGCTCAGCCCATTTCTGTGAAGTGCATAATAAGGATCCAAGTAGCCTTAGGGCTAAGGCCATTGAGAGAGTAAAACTGGATATAAGAGGGGGTAATAGACTCCTAGCTCTGCGACAGAGAGAGACCTACTGGATCAGAACTCTGGGGTCTCTTGAACCAAATGGAATGAACAGAGAGATCAATCTGGCCGCCTTCTTGGTTGATGAATAGGACCCTTATATAAGAAATATAAAATGGGCCTCTGAGAACTTAATTGGTGGCAGTTTGAAGAGATTATGCTGTAATATTTATGGTACAGCTGACAAGAAATTAACTTACGAATCTGACACGCAACCATTAGATTTTTGACACATAGATACACTGGACATACATATGTTTTCACATTAGTTAGTACCATAGGTATCATTGTGCACTTAGCTGACATCAGCCACTAATTGGTATACATTCCTATATAGTGAACAATTACTATGAGGTATACACATAAAGGTTGTAACTAAAACCCATTTTTTAAGATGAATCAAGCACTAGTCATCTTTGGTCTCTATGGATGATTATTATTATTACATTTTTTAAGCAAAGTGTTAAATTGGATCTAAGAGACTTTTTGAGTAAGAGTTAAGTATACACAGGAAATATCGATTGATCTTTTATATATATATATATGTATTTATAGATTAAATATTGTTTGCTAATGATTTTATGGACATATCTATATGAATTAAAATGTAAGGTGAAATGGACAAATTCCCCCTATATATATTTTTAAGTTTAAAGTTTTAGCATTTTTTGGATTTTTAAATACATATTCTGCACATTGCATAGGTAATCGAATTGTTTTTAATATTTAATTGTATGTATTTAAATAGTTACGTTTATGCATTTTAGGTATGGTTTTTATTTTAAAGCTGAGATAAGTTTTAAAACCATATAGATAGGGTTGCTTATTATTATTATTATTATTTTTGTATTAGTTTGTGTATTAATTATTTGTACCCATAACATGCATAAATTGTATGTGTGCTAGAAACTCAGTGTAGTTTCAATTAGTATTCATTAACCGCAAGTGCAGAGCAGTGGAGTTCTACAAAGGATCCGTCTCTGTTTGGGTTAAACATACCTGTGGAGGAGGAGCATTATGTTAATACACGTATAAAAGATAAGATGGTGGAACAAGTGGGCAGCCTCTGACAAAGTAGGGAGTACCCCTACGAAACGCGTAAGGCCACGCCCACCATTCACACGCTACCACTAACAGCTGATGCAAGTTGCCGGCTTCTATTGCTTGCATGCGGCTGATTTCAGTGGCGTGTTTCTTTTAACTTTAAACTAGTACCCATATCTTACAAACTGGATAAAGTGTATGGTGATCCTGGGAACAGCTTGCACATTTGTTTGGTGTGTGTAATATCTGGACACGCTATCAATGTACTTTGTTTGCAGCTGATCGGACACAATGGGATTTCGTCTGAGAGACCTGGATGGTTCCCAAGCGCTTTTTTCATACCTCATTTATGTTGAGGTTATCCTTGTGAGTTTTCAATTGTAGATGTGTTAATAAATGTTTTGTTTTTACATACATATTGCACTTAGAGGTGTTGCGCCTGTTTTCCTTTTTTCTTTTCTATACAGTTTATATCCGGTGTTCAGAGCCGTGACAGGTGTATGGCAGCAACCCAGGCTCTAGTGCAGCATTGACACCTACTCCCCATATATCCTTTTTTCAGTTATCTCAGTGGGGCGCTCAAAATTATATTTTATTTGTCATTTTTGGGTAGTGCTTGCTAAATGGTGTCTAAATGTAGCCATCCAATCAGTAAGCGCTACCCAGATGCTGAACCAAAAATGGTCTGGCTCCTATGCTTACTTTTCAGCTTTTTTAAATAAACATACCAAGAGAACAAAGGAAAATTGATAAAAGGAGTAAATTAGAAAGTTGCATAAAATTGCATTCTCTATCTGAATCATAAAAGTTTATTTTTTGACTAGACTATCCCTTTAATAAATGTGTCTAAAAAACCTGTAATAGGCATTTCTAAAATATTTATTCTAAATCATATAAAACATACAAAACATATGTGTTCCTATTTTAAGAATATTAATACACACGGATCCTTGTTTAAATAATAAATCAGAATTTCTCAAAACTAAAATTTCCAGTTCAATCCACAATATTAGAGAAAATCTTAGTCCCAAACAAAAGAAGAAAAAAAGGAGGCGAGAAAGTCAGCAGGATGGTATGATGAAGAAAGGGGACATACAGATATTACATTTGTGAGTACTCACTGTTACGGACTTTATCAAATGGATTAATGATCGATCAATATTAACTATTGCCCCTTAGATCAATGATCAAACACTAATGGGATCATATTCAGGAAGCCTTTTTATACTATTGTTAAAGGGACACTGAACCCAATTTTTTACTTTCGTGAATCAGATAGAGCATGCAATTTTAAGCAACTTTCTAATTTACTCCTATTATCAAATTTTCTTCATTCTCTTGGTATCTTTATTAGAAATGCAAGAATGTAAGTTTAGATGCCGGCCCATTTTTGGTGAACAACCTGGGTTGTTCTTGCGGATTGGTAGATACAATAATCCACCAATAAAAAAGTGCTGTCCAGAGTACTGAAACAAAAAAAAAGCTTAGATGCCTTCTTCTTCAAATAAAGATAGCAAAAGAACGCAGAAAAATTGATAATAGGAGTAAATTACAAAGTTGCTTAAAATTGCATGCTCTATCTGAATCACACAAAAAAAATTGTGTTCAGTGTCCCTTTAAGTTCTTTTGTTTGAGGCTAAGATTTTTTTCTAACACTGTGAATTAAACTAGACAGTTTTGAAACATTATGATTTAATATTTCAACAAGGATCCGTGTGATTTAATATTTTTAAAGATGGAACACATATGTTTTGTATGTTTTCTATGATTTAGAATAAAATATTTTAGAAATTCCTATTATATATTTTTTAGACATGCTGAGAATTATGGGAAATGTAGATCCAAAACCTCTGGGGGGCCAAGTTTGACTTTGTCTGCTCTAGGGTGTGAGGCAATCCTTTCAACGTGTGTTGCTCAGAGTTGTACAAATATTTGGTGTGGTGATTTTTCACAAGAATAAATCCAGCTCCGAAAAGAGCCAAACAGTACAAGCGGCCGCCTTCTTCCGCATTTGGAGCTTCACAAAGAATCTGAATGCTCATATCTAATGTCTATGTAAAGCGCAGGTGGGGTTGCATCTCTACATCCCTAAAGAAAACTAATACAGAATGTTAGGGGTGTGGAGGAAGCTGCAAAAAAATGGTAGGAAGAAAATATACATTTGTTAAAGATATAAGTAAGGATATAAAAAAAAAAGGAACGGTTTTAGTACTGAGGTTAGGTAGGTTTTATAAATGTGTTTACAATAGTTGTTTAAATTTAACATTACTTTAATGTGGGGGTAACCTTTGCCTAAACTTGATCAATTTTGGATTGAAGTAACAATGTTTACACTCTGGGGTTGATTTCTCATATGTCGAGCGGACACACTCGACATTGCTAAATGCAAACAGCATAAGCTGTCCGCAATTATAGTTGCACAAGAATTTCTGGTTAAATGGACACTGTACCCAAAAATTTTCTTTTGTGATTTAGATTGAGCATGAAATTTTAAGCAACTTTCTAATTTACTCCTATTATCAAATTTTCTTCATTCTCTTGGTATCTTTATTTAAAATTCAAGAATGTAAGTTTAGATGCCGGCCCATTTTTGATGAACAACCTGGGTTGTCCTTGCTGATTGGTGGATAAATCCATCCACCAATAAAAAAGTGCTGTCCAGAGTACTGAAACAAAAAAAAACTTAGATGTCTTCTTTTTCAAATAATGATAGCAAGAGAAGGAAGAACAATTGATAATAGGAGTAAATTAGAAAGTTGCTTAAAATTGCATGCTCTATCTGAATTACAAAAGAAAAAATTTGGGTACAGTGTCCCTTTAAACATTTGTGCAATGCCGCCCCCTGCTGACTGCCAGCCAATCGACCGCCAGCAGGGGCTTTCAATCATCCCAACCGGATCAGGATGATTTCAATCCGCCACCTAAAATGTGGCGGACAAGTTAAGGAGCAGCGGTCTTATGACCACTGCTTCTTAACTTCCGTTTCAGGATGGGCCTCCGAAGCAGCATTCGTTGCTTAATAAATGGAGCCCTCTAAATTAATTGCGCAACAAAAATGTGTATTCCCATTAGTATAATATATTGATGATCATTAGCAAGTTTTTGAATAAAACGGGTAATAATTATGTTACCAGCGTTGGGATAAAATCCTTCCATATATTGTTAAAGGGCCATAGCAACCCTGCACTACTATGTGCAAAGTGGTTAAACACACAGTAGAAGAGCCTCTAGCTAGTTACACAGTGTGCAACAAGAAATAGAACTTGTTATTTTTTTATTATTATAGTTCTTTAAACCCTTAAAGGGACATACTAATACATTTTTTTCTGTCGTGTATGAGAGTAGCAGTTGCTTTTTTTATGTGAAAAATAGTTTGGTAAAAGATTTTTCAATAATAGGTGACAATAACAGGAAGTGAATGATTATGTGCAAGTGAGTCCTGGGATGCTCACTATAATGCTGACTAATGCTGATTGGCTGAGAGGGACAACTCCAACAGAAAAACATTTTAAAGTTTAAAAGAAAACAAAAAAAACTCTATTATACATTTTGAAGTATTCTCTTTTAGGTAGAACAGAGAAAAAGTTTGAGTCTCTTGTATAGATTTTCTGTTATTAAGAGCATTGTTCAGTGTACTCACATGAAGTCACATCCATTGTTATATTACACGTCCTAGATCCAGCTATATTTTTGGATGTACAAAGATAAACTCCAGACATTTCAAAAGTTAGATTTGTCAAGGTTAAAGTTCCTTTCACACTATCTGAAAAAAAAAGAAAAAAAAAAGAAAATGTTAAAAAACAAGTCATTACCCTTCTAATATCCCACTGTATTTGTTGTTTCAAAGAGGGGAACATTAAACCCAAATTTTTTTCTTTCATGATTTAGAAAGAGAATGTAATTTTAAACAATTTTGTAATTTACTTCTATTATCTATGTTGCTTCATTCTCTTGATATCCTTTGCTTAAAAGCATATCTAGATAGGCTTAGCAGTTGCTGATTGGTGGCTGCACATAGATACCTCGTGTGATTGGCTCACCCATGTGCATTGTTATTTATTCAGCAAAGGATATCTAAAGAATGAAGCAAATTAGATAATAGAAGTAAATTGGAATGTTGTTTAAAATTGTATTCTCTACCTGAATCATGAAAGAAAAATTTGGGGTTTAATGTCCCTTTAAGACATATACTGACTAGTCTAGTCAAAAATTAAACTTTCATGATTTAGATAGAGTTGCAATTTTAAACAACTTCCCAATTTACTTTTAGCATCAAATTTACTTTGTTCTTTCAATATTCTTTGTTGAAAGATAAACCTATGTGGGCTCATATGCAAATTTTTAAGTTCTTGAAGGCCGCCTCTTATCTCAGTGCATTTGACAGTTTCCACAGCTAGGCAGTGCTAGTTCATACGTTCCATTTAGATAACATTGTGCTTACTCCCATGGAGTTACTTATGAGAGGGCACGGATTGGCTAGAATGCATGTCTGTCAAAATAACTAAAATAAGGGGGCAGTCTGCAGAGGCTTAGATACAAGGTAATCACAGAGGTAAAAAGTATATTAATATAACTGTGTTGGTTATGCAAAACTGGGGAATGGGTAATAAAGGGCTAGCTGAACACATTGGTAAGCCAATGAAAATCAACAGCCAGCTCCCGAGCCTACCTAGGTATGCTTTTTTATATGTATATACTATGCCTTCATATGACCAGATTTAATTTACAGAAGTACATAGTCCAGTTTAACGTTATCTTTGTTTTCTACATTAGTTCATGAAGATTGGTTTCCCTTGTTCACCCTAACATACTAGAGGACATACGCAGCGCAAGCTCCTATTATATTTAGGTTACAGGTCAGTCTCGAGTAAGCATTCTCCAGAGGTACATAAGAACAAGCTATAGGTAAATAATGATAATGGTGTTCTTATGGTTTTTAATTGCATGTGCCCTGTGTCTCATAATATTTTAATATCTGAGCATACATTCATAGGCCTAGATTTGGAGTTTGGCGGTAAAAGGGCTGTTAACGCTCCGCGGGCTTTTTTCTGGCCGCACCATAAATTTAACTCTGGTATCGAGAGTTTAAACAAATGCTGCGTTAGGCTCCAAAAAAGGAGCGTAGAGCATTTTTACCGCAAATGCAACTCTCGATACCAGAGTTGCTTACGGACGCGGCCAGCCTCAAAAACGTGCTCGTGCACGATTCCCCCATAGGAAACAATGGGACTGTTTGATCTGAAAAAAAACCTAACACCTGCAAAAAAGCAGCGTTCAGCTCCTAACGCAGCCCCATTGTTTCCTATGGGGAAACACTTCCTACGTCTGCACCTAACACTCTAACATGTACCCCGAGTCTAAACACCCCTAACCTTACACTTATTAACCCCTAATCTGCCGCCCCGCTATCGCTGACCCCTGCATATTTTTTTTAACCCCTAATCTGCCGCTCCGTAAACCGCCGCAACCTACGTTATCCCTATGTACCCCTAATCTGCTGCCCTAACATCGCCGACCCCTATATTATATTTATTAACCCCTAATCTGCCCCCCTCAACGTCGCCGACACCTGCCTACACTTATTAACTCCTAATCTGCCGAGCGGACCTGAGCGCTACTATAATAAAGTTATTAACCCCTAATCCGCCTCACTAACCCTATCATAAATAGTATTAACCCCTAATCTGCCCTCCCTAACATCGCCGACACCTACCTTCAATTATTAACCCCTAATCTGCCGAGCGGACCTCACCGCTACTATAATAAATGTATTAACCCCTAAAGCTAAGTCTAACCCTAATACTAACACCCCCCTAAGTTAAATATAATTTACATCTAACGAAATAAATTAACTCTTATTAAATAACTTATTCCTATTTAAAGCTAAATACTTACCTGTAAAATAAATCCTAATATAGCTACAATATAAATTATAATTACATTATAGCTATTTTAGGATTAATATTTATTTTACAGGCAACTTTTTAATTATTTTAACCAGGTACAATAGCTATTAAATAGTTAAGAACTATTTAATAGTTACCTAGTTAAAATAATAACAAATTTACCTGTAAAATAAATCCTAACCTAAGATATAATTAAACCTAACACTACCCTATCAATAAATTAATTAAATAAACTACCTACAATTACCTACAATTAACCTAACACTACACTATCAATAAATTAATTAAACACAATTCCTACAAATAAATACAATTAAACTAGATAAAGTACAAAAAATAAAAAAGAACTAAGTTACAAAAAATAATAAAATATTTACAAACATAAGAAAAATATTACAACAATTTTAAACTAATTACACCTACTCTAAGCCCCCTAATAAAATAACAAAGCCCCCCAAAATAAAAAATT